>NC_090257.1:26823580-26851080 GCF_037325665.1 Littorina saxatilis
CAACATGGGAAAATGCACAAACCTCCTGCGCTGCCGCTATCTGTGCATTACTGCACCCTCACATTCGGTCAGCTCAGACAATCATGGGTATGGAATCTGTGAAATCCCAATATTCTCAATTTAATTTCCCATTATACTAGAATACAATGTGCAACATTATAAAATAGAAGAGCAATATTACAATAACCCAATAGCTCCTCAATAAAAATCCTTACAAAACACAATCTGCAAGATATTTTCTAAGTCAGAATTGAACTGAAAACTGAGAGAAAATTATAGGAAATCCTTGATTATTTACAAAAAGGTAATGTAGGAAACTAGAATAAGTTGCTGCAGGGTCTTTTCTGATAAAATAGTAAAGTTATAAAGTCCTAACAAACTTTGTCCAAAATGTGTGATGGCTGTTTCGACCACTACTGTTTACAACGGAAGTTGGCTGGGGGAATCCTGGGGGAAATACTTCCGGTGCGCTAAAATAGCCTACCGCGTCAGGGAAACCTTATTAGCATATGACCTTGACGTCACAACCCACGCTACGTTTCCGCGCCAAAGCTGGCTGGGGAGGGAGGAAAATGGAGAGAGAGGGGGAAACACAGCAATCACGGAAACTAGTGAACCTGACTAGAGGCAAATAAATCCTAGAATGCATTTCTGGTCAGAGATTCTCTCAGTTCTCAGCAACTTTCCATAAAGCAATGAAACATAATTTGACAAGAACAATCCAACCAATGCTATGAACATGATGCTGACTGAAGCACAAGAAATAGAGTTTTACAAGCCACTCAGCAAAGTTCTGACAATGTTCCAGAATTAATGACACAGCAAGTTCTGTCACCAATTAGTTGTAGTGAGCAAAGTAATGATAAAACAGCGGGCAAAGGAATCTTCTTTCCTTTTCTCTGCCTCAAAATCCCGTCCCAACATGGCAGACAACAGTGAATTTTCTACAGGTCAGCATCATTCTCATAAAATGGAAATAAAACAGAAAAATACAGAATAATAGTCTTCCAACGTACCTCCTTCCAACTTTACATTGTTCAGTCACAAATTCACAGTTGAACACAGTCACAGGTGAACTCAAAAAAGATAATTACTGTAGATTCATTGACAGGCACATGGGATCACGTCACTCTTGAAGAAGGTGGTTTTTGGAAGTGGTTCTAGAACAGTCCCCGAATTCAAACTGGGACTTCGCGCTCAGAGAATAGTCCGCGGTGAGAAAATAGTCCCTTGGAGAACTAACCTACTCCCAACAACAGTGACCATTTAGAATACAACAAAAAAAATTACTAAAGAATAACAATGCACTAGAAATGTAGAAGTACAAAATAGATGGACAAACAAATAAATCATTTTGAGTAGCATATTCATACGCAGGAGGCTGATTCACACTGGGACTGCTTGACCGGTCCAGCTAAGTAGGTCAGTCAAACACAGGGCGCTAGCATAAGGCGGGTACAGCCGAGTAGGCCTACTGTCTTGCCTGAAGCTGTTAATCAGCCCTACTGCATAGTCTGGAGCACACATTGGGCGGGGGGAAGATGGGTGAATGAAGAGCAAAGGGGGGGGGGGAAGTTGAAGAGAAGGAGAGTGGGGGGGTACTGGTGACGCAATCGTGACAAAAGTGCACCTTGTCACATATATATCCGACCGAGATTCGTAACCTCTTCTAAGCAACACTGGCACTGTCATCAGAAAAAGTAGCGAATTGTGTGCTACATCTTTATCAGAACGATTTTTCCCTTTAACGGCTTTTTATTTTGCCAGAACAGTTTTTGAGTGCAAAAACTCTTGTTACTAAACACAGTTATAATTGTTGACATTTGTTGTCGTTACTTTATCTCACTCTTCGCTTTTGCTGTGTTTGCAGTTCCAGATAATTTTGTTTACGGTGTGTGTTGTGTTCCATTTTTGGCTCACGTAAGTGTAGCTTATGCGATGGTAAACTTTGTCTGTCTGTGCGTGCGTGCGTGCGTGCGTATGTATGTATGTATGTTTGTCTGTGGTAGAAACTTTAACATTTTTGGCTAAACACCGAAATACTCATTTCACGTGGTTAATTTTCAAGCACCATCTTCAAATTATTGAAGCAATGATCAACATTGTGTCGGCATGTGTGTAGTTAAAGCGTGTATCCAAAGAAAACGGGTGGTGGGGGGTTTTGAAGGGGTACAAGCAGTTGACTGGTTTGTGTCGTGTTTGGTATGTAGACGGCAGGTCAGGTGTCAAGATCAGGTCAGGGGTCGCGCGAAGGATTGTGGTCCAGTTCTCACCTCGCCGATTCGCCGGGGAAGACGATTTCATGTTGTTCGGTTTCTAAGCTCCAGAAAAGTAAATAAAGAAGATACCAAAGGGAGATTTCCTACAATTTGATCTGCACAGCGTGTTTCCAATGTCCACGCGAGGAAGAGCTGTCGAAAGCGCGGCAGTCAGTGTCGATCTTGCAGCCGTATCACGGTAAGTACACCCCGAAGCGTCCCGGTACCAAAGCGTCCCGGTACCGAAGCGTCCCGGTACCAAAGCGTCCCGGTACCGAAGCGTCCCGGTACCAAAGCGTCCCGGTACCGAAGCGTCCCACTATAACGCGTCACAGGACTTAGACTTTTTTTTTAAACCTTGACCAAGATACAAGTTAAACGAAGATACAAGTTGACGGCGCCTAAGCCTCTAGGGGGGTCCGGAGGCATGCTCCCCCGGAATTTTTTTTTATCCAAAGAAGAAAAATAGAGCTATCTGGTGCATCCTGAGCCAATAAATTACCTCTTTTTTTGGGGGGGGGTGGGGGGGGGGGGGGGGGTTACGTAACCCGTGTTATCACACACGCGCGCTTTCTGGCTTCACTAAGCGTGAGCGTCGGAAAAAGTCTTTTCAGTTCTGCCTCCGACTTTTAAATTGTATCATTTGGGTTAATTTGGGTTTGTTTGGGTTCATTTGGGTAATAAAAAACGCTCGCGCTGGACCCGAGTACTCTTCAGACTGGCTCGCTCCCCCAGTATGACAGTTTTTGTCTTGTGCACGTTTAAGACCAAGTGATTGCTCTGTGTGAATTACAGGCATTCCCTTTGCTTTATAAATTACATTGGCATGCGAGCCGAGGATGTGCGTGGTGACTGGTACCGGGACGCTTCGGCACCGGGACGCTTCGGTACCGGAACGCTTCGTGCCCTACTGCGCGGGAGCGTCCCGAAGCGTCCCGGTACCAAAGCGTCCCGGTGCCCCTGTGACGCGTTATAGTGGGACGCTTCGGTACCGGGACGCTTCGGCACCGGGACGCTTCGGTACCGGGACGCTTCGGTACCGGGACGCTTCGTGATGTACCCATCAAAACTTGGCATTTTTGCATGTTACAGACATGCTGTAACATGGTTTAACATGATGTTTTGACCGTCGCAAAACGCGCTGAAATTCCAGGCAATTTTGCAGCGATAACTTCAACAAAATCCAATCAAAATCTGGCGTTGTCGTGAACACCAAAATGTAATAAACCCATTGAAACTTGAAGTTTTGTTGGGATTTTGAGTAGTTTTGTAAGATACAAAACGCCACTTTTCGCCCAGTGATATAGTCAATTTAAAAAAAAATTATAGTCAAGCAGTAATAATAATAATAATAATACGAATATTTATAACGCGCACATATCTCACCAACAGGCGACTCAAGGCGCACATACACTCATTCACACACACGGAGACTTAAAGTCACTAGCACACACACACCATCAACCATTAAAATATGTACAGTTATTCAGGGTGGGATGGGGTGGGCAGTGTAGAATGCATGGATTATTTGGAAAAAAGGAATGTCTTGAGTGCAGATTTGAATGATTCGAGGGACTGTTGTTGACGGAGGGGGAGAGGTAGTGTGTTCCATTGGCTAGGTGCTTGGAAAGAAAATGAGCGTTGACCTGCTGTTTTGAGTTTGGTGTGGGGGATGTTGAGCTTGAGGGAGTCAGCAGATGATCTGAGTGCTCGTGAAGGGACATAGAGAGAGAGAGAGTCGGAGAGATAGGCAGGGGCGAGACCATGGAGGCATTTGTAGGTGAGAGTGTTGATTTTGTAGGTGATACGGGCAGGAACGGGCAACCAGTGGAGCTGATTTAGGAGGGGGGTGATGTGATCTCTCTTTTTCTTTCGTAAGACAAGACGGGCAGAGCTATTTTGAATGCGTTGGAGACGAGAGATAGAAGAAGAGGGAAGACCCGCCAAGAGAGAGTTACAATAGTCAAGACGTGAGAGAATGGTGGAAGTGACCAGTTTGGCGGTAGCATCTGTGGTGAGGTACTTGCGGATAGTGGCGATGCGGCGGAGTTGGAAGTAGCAGGTGCGAGAGACAGAAGAGATGTGTTGTTTCATGGAAAGGGTGTTGTCTAGAGTGACTCCGAGGTTTTTGACAGCAGAAGACAGAGGGACAGAAGAGTCAGAGAGTTGAAGAGAGTCGGAGGTGGCTTTGGAGAGTTTGGATGTAGTGCCTATTAGGATAGCTTCAGTTTTGTTGCTATTGAGCTGAAGTTTGTTTTCTGTCATCCAATTCTGCACGTCAGTGATAGTGTCAGAGATAGAGGAAAGAAGAGATTCAGACTGGTCAGGGGAAGAGCTGTTGTGAAGTTGAGAGTCGTCGGCAAAAGAGTGGTGGAAAACGTTGTGTCGGTCAAGGATGTGGTCAAGAGGTTGAGTGTAGAGAGTAAATAGTACAGGCCCAAGGACTGAGCCCTGAGGGACTCCGCACTCAAGTCTGATGGGGTCAGAGTTCAGTTTGTCAATCGAAACAGTCTGGTAGCGGTCGGTAAGATAAGAAGAGAACCAAGAAAGAGCTGTGCTATGGATACCAAAGGTGTGCTGAAGGCGTTGAAGGAGGATGTTGTGGTCGACTGTGTCAAAGGCCGCTGATAGATCAAGTAGAGCGACGGCAGAGATTTCAGCTTGGTCAGTGGCAAGGAGGAGATCATTAGTGATTTTGAGAAGGGCAGTTTCGGTGGAGTGGTGAGGACGATAGGCAGATTGAAGCGGAGAGAGAAGATTGTTGCAAAGAAGGTGAGAGTTGAGTTGTTTCAGGACGACTCTTTCAAGGAGTTTGGAGATGAAGGAAAGATTTGAGACAGGGCAGTATGTAAGAAATGTTAATTCCTTTGTACTGGAAACTTGCATTCTCCCAGAAAGGTAATATATTGTACTACGTTGCAAGCCCCTGGAGCAAATTTTTGATTAGTGCTTTTGTGAACAAGAAACAATTGACAAGTGGCTCTATCCCATCTCCCCCCTTCCCCGTCGCGATATAACCTTCGTGGTTGAAAACGACGTAAAACACCAAATAAAGAAAGAATAAAGCATGTTTTACATGTGGTAGTGACATTTCTTAGGATTTGTATGTTTGCCTTTCTCGCTCTTTATGAAAGTGGTGATCTTTGCTTTGTTTTTACTTATTTAATTTTGGTTGTTTTTGTTGTTGTTGGTCAGAATGTTATAAATTAACGTCCCCGCGTGCTATTTCACCGTCCCCACGTGTCCCCGCGTGTCTCCGCGTGTCCCCGCGTGCAGTTAAACTGCCCCCGCGTGTTTTAGACACCCGGTGCAGTTAAACAGTCCCGGGGACGGTGAAATAGCACGCAGGGACGTTAATTTATAACATTCTGACAACAAACAACAACAACCGGGTGTCTAAAACACGCGGGGACACGTCGGGACAGCTTAACTGCACGCGGGGACGGTGAAATAGCACGCGTGCTGTTTAACTGTCTCCGCGGGTTCCCGCGTGTTTCAGACTTGAAAAAATGCAATGCGTTCAGTTTCATTCTGTGAGTTCCACAGCTTGACTAAATGTAGTAATTTCGCCTTACGCGACTTTTTTTTAATTTAAAAAAAAAAAAATCTTTATTTACTTTATATTGAATGAGTCTTTCTCTAAAAGTATGTATTTGCCTGCTTGTGTGTTCGCAAAGCTTTCTGCCTGCTTTTATCTAAGGTTTGTCTGTCTGTCTGTTAGTTGTTTGGTGGTTGTTTGTTTGCTTGCATGTACACGCACGCACGCACGCGTGCACACACACACACACACACGCACACACGCACGCGTGCACACACACACACACACACACACACACACATACACACAGACACGCGCGCGCTCATCCAATTTAGTTCTTTACATAACTATTCTTTCCTTTTTCAAAGACGGACATTTTTATTTGCCAACAATTTAACAAAAGCAAAAGCACGAGAAACACTCTCATTAGCTCTACCTGTTACATTTGCAAAGCATATAACAACCCGACAACGAACACGTGTACTGGCTGCACATAAAGAAATAACAGCGACAAACACAAGTCAATCAATCAATCAATATGAGGCTTATATCGCGCGTATTCCGTGGGTACAGTTCTAAGCGCAGGGATTTATTTTTTATTTTTATTTTATGCAATTTATATCGCGCACATATTCAAGGCGCAGGGATTTATTTATGCCGTGTGAGATGGCATTTTTAAAAAAAAAATTTTTTTACACAATACATCACGCATTCACATCGGCCAGCAGATCGCAGCCATTTCGGCGCATATCCTACTTTTCACGGCCTATTATTCCAAGTCACACGGGTATTTTGGTGGACATTTTTATCTATGCCTATTTTGCCAGGAAAGACCCTTTTGTCAATCGTGGGATCTTTAACGTGCACACCCCAATGTAGTGTACACGAAGGGACCTCGATTTTTCGTCTCATCCGAAAGACTAGCACTTGAACCCACCACCAAGGTTAGGAAAGGGGGGAGAAAATTGCTAACGCCCTGACCCAGGGTCGAACTCGCAACCTCTCGCTTCCGAGCGCAAGTGCGTTACCACTCGGCCACAAGAATACGTGTAAATATAGCGAGGGCCTAAGCTTGATACTCTTGTGATATTGCACCTGGTAGGAGCGATATCAGAAAGAAACAGTTGTCTGAAGAAGAATCATGGCAAAGCATGATTAATGTGAGAGGTATGTTAAATGCATAGTATGACGTCTTCTATACTCACTGGTTTTCAAAATAATTCCATTGTATTTAGTTTTAGGATTGAACATGGGGAGATGTGAT
Source organism: Littorina saxatilis (assembly GCF_037325665.1). NCBI lineage: Eukaryota > Metazoa > Mollusca > Gastropoda > Littorinimorpha > Littorinidae > Littorina > Littorina saxatilis. The sequence goes on from NC_090257.1 coordinate 26,830,641, forward strand.
ATCCTTAGCGGATTATGACTTTATTCAATTATTCTGCAGAAAAGACAAATGCTGGAGAAAAACCGTTCTTTTCTGCAGCATTTCTGCATAATGTCATCTTTCGCCGAAGCAGCGTTTTTTCTGCAGCAAAACATTTTACTGCAGTAAAATTGAAATCAAGAATGCTGCAGTAACCCGGTGCTGTTGTTTTACTGCAGAAAACCTGTTTACATTTTTTCTGCAGCATTTAGAACTGGCTCTTGGCGGATTATGACATAATTTAGTTATTCTGGAGAAAAACCGAAATGCTGGAGAAAAACTGTCTTTTCTGCAGCATTTCTGCATAATGTCATCTTTCGCCGAAGCAACGTTTTTTACTGCAGTAAAACAGTTTTTCTGAAGCATAATGTTTACTTGGTTTTCTGCAGCATTATTGCGATTAACTTTTTCTTCAGAATAGTCTGTGACAGTTTTTTCTGGAGAAAAACGAACGACCTTGTAAAGTAGCGTTTGTATTCGTCGCCCCCTGGGATAGTATAATAGTTTGTTCCGTCGGAAAGGAAGTCAGACAGACAAAATACATTCGTGTCACGCACAACTATTGGTAATTCTGGATGAGTCCATCTCTCGACAGAGGGGGGCTCGCGTGCTCCAACATTATAATGAGCCAGTACAAAATGCAGCAGAAAAAGTGTAAACAGGTTTTCTGCAGTAAAACAACAGCACCGTTTTACTGCAGCATTCTTGATTTCAATTTTACTGCAGTTAAATGTTTTGCTCCAGAAAAACCCGTTGCTTCGGCGAAAGATGACATTATGCAGAAATGCTGCAGAAAAGACAGTTTTTCTCCAGCATTTCTGTTTTTCTGCAGAATAACTGAATAATGCCAAAATGCTGAAGAAAAAGTGTAAACAGTTTTTCTCCAGTAAAACAACATCACCGTTTTACTGCAGCATTCTTGATTTCAATTTTACTGCAGAAAAAAACGTTGCTCTCGCGAAAGATGGCATTATGCAGAAATGCTGCAGAAACAAACAGTTTTTCTCCAACATTTCTGTTTTTCTGCAGAATAACTGAATAAAGTCATAATCTGCTAAGGATAATGTGAGTAATGAGGTGGTTCGAAACGGGCCCCAAAAAAGAGAAACAAGTAGGGGAAATTAATTGTTAACGAATGAAACACTGAAAATAATGTCGTTTCATTATATGTAGTGACTAAGTTTGCCTTGAAAGAAAGTACTACACGTAGTGTCGCTCTACATGGGCCTGATCTTCATCTCAGTGAACTTTATGATGTGGCCTCCAAAGGTGTGCCAGATCACCCCGGCGCCGCTGCTGGTGTGGTATTCACCGTTCAGGTTGGAGTGGTGGCAGTTATTGTACCACCAGGCGCCGTGGAAACGCTGTGCACACTTGCTGTTCCGTGTGTCGTGGTCCCTGTCCTTGGTGGAGAACTGTTGACCACGGTGATAGGACAGGCTGTCACCTGGGGATGGACAGTCATAGGGTGGTCAGTGTGTGTGTGTGTGTGCGTCTGTGTATGTGTTTGTATGTGTGTGTGTGTGTATGTGTGTGTGTGTGTTTGTATGTACATGAGTGTGTGCGAATGTGCGTGTGTGTGCGTGTGTGTGTGTGTGTATGAGTGTGTGCGAATGTGCGTGTATGTGTGTGTGTGTGTGTGTGCGGGTATTTGTGTGTGTATGTGTGTGTGAGAGAGAGAGAGAGAGAGAGAGAGAGAGAGAGAGTGTGTGTGTTTGAGAGAGAGAGAGAGAAAGAGAGAGAGAGAACTCGAATTCGGTGTGTGTGTGCGGGTATTTGTGTGTGTATGTGTGTGTGAGAGAGAGAGAGAGAGAGAGAGAGAGAGAGAGAGAGAGAGAGAGAGAGAGAGAGAGAGAGAGAGAGAGAGAGAGAGAGAAGTCTGAATATTTTAATGAGTATATAGGCCTTGGGCCCTTTTCATGGAGATGAGCACATCTCAAGCACCAGCATACAAATGCACATATTGAACAAAAACAAGAACATCCTACTTGTATCGCCCTGTTTCGTTTACGGATTATGGATTACGAATGGAAAGCGCCTTCATGACAAATGTAGAAAAACGTAGCAATAGCGGCTTACTAGTGTTTGAAAACAGCATGGTTAATTTAAACAATGATGGGATTCTAGTGTATTTTCGTGGAATATAATATTCTCTTAACTCAGCATATTTAGGGCATACTAAAACAAAGTGGACTTCAACTTCAACACTGCTACAACAAAATGGACAAGATAAATCAGCGGAGGTTGCATTTAAATTAAAGCGAAATCGATGCACTTTCAGAGGAGATACTCCCAATCTAAGTCTAATCAGAAGATTTCTAGCTTTAATATGTTTCAAATCACTTAAATAGTTGGATAATCTTAGGGTTGATTTGAAGGTTCTGTACAGAGAGAAACGTTCACTTCCTTGTACATTTTCAAGCCAGGTTTGCTTGTAGGATGAAATAAGTCTTTCTTTAAATGCTGTTAGGAACGCCCTCTCATCGCCAACACCTTGGTTTTCCCATACTTCATCAAAACCGTACATGTACAGAGTGTAACAGATCGAGGAGGCCCATGTTTTCTTATTTTGTTCATGGAGATATTTCAGCATTTTATACGCCTTGCTCGGAAGGCGATGATGTGGCATCCTCAATATACGTAGCCAAAAACGAATCCATTTAACAAAGCTGTTTATAAACAAGGGGTACCTTCCCGTTTCTCCATAGACCATAGCATTTGGTGTTCTCATACTCGTATTCAAAAAACGTTTAAGTGCGAATAAATGAACTCTCTCTATAGGTGTATGGTCTGCTTCAACCCCCCAAACTTCGGCACCATATGCCAGCATCGGTTGAATCTGTGCGTCGAAAAGCTTGAAAAAATAGCTGGAGATCTGTCAAGAGAGAGAGAGAGAGAGAGAGAGAGAGAGAGAGAGAGAGAGAGAGAGAGAGAGAGAGAGAGAGAGAGAGAGAGAGAGAGAGAGAGAGAGAGAGAGAGAGAGTGTGTGTGTGTGTTTGAGAGAGAGAGCGAGAGAGAAAGAGAGAGAGAACTCGAGCTCGAACTCGAACTCAAAAACTTTATTACCGAGGGATGATAGCATTAGGTCCATATGGTCCTTTCTTACAGCTAGTCCCTACTATAATACACACATGGAACGAAGAACAAGTATGAAGAATAACAAAAATCAAATAAAACACAATCATGTAAGGAAAAGTATAACAACCATTAGTGTGCTTGTGGAAGCATACTATACACTTTCTCTTTTACGCACCCTCACACACACTCTCGCACAAATTGTACACCGACTTAGTCGTTAGAGAGGTGCTTTCGGAGCTGTCTTTTAAAAGAAGATAATGGCAGATATGACCTAATATTTACAGTTAGTGAATTCCAAAGGAACGCTCCAGAATAAGAAAAACTAGTTTTAAACAAATCGATGCGGGGCCTTGGCAAGGCAAGGTTATTTCAAGTGTTTGAATAATATGACGGAGATGATTTGAAGAGTTGTATAAGATATGTTGGGACGTCCTTATAGACGACTGTATACATAAATGAACATTTATTATACAAAAGCTGCTTCTTTAAGCTTAACATCCCAATACTTTTCATCTTTTCCTTTGTAGAGAGAGATGGACTGGGCAGAACTAGTTTAGCAGCTCTACGCTGGAGCGAGTTCAGCTTCTTCAAGTGAACTTCACTACACCCGCCCCATACTATGGAAGCATAATCAATATTACCCAATATTGACGGACTGTGTGATGATATCTTCTGCTATGGTCTGTTGAGACAGTGATATCAAAATCGAGACTGGAGGTCGAGATTTTGATATCACTGTCGAAACAGACAAATAGCAGAAGATATCATCACACAGTCAGTCAATGTTAGATATATTGCTAATTCTCTGGACATTTTGTATTTACTGTAAAGAAATTACAAAAGTATTTGTCTCAGTTTAGGCTGTTCCATATCCCTCCCTCTGATTATTATTTCTTTTTGTTCACTATTTTCTTGTACTTTTCAGAATTTCAAAATATCTTTTCTTTCAAAAAGTCTTTAGTCACTTGCTCAACTAAATTCTGGGATCATTACATTTTCATATATATTTGTTTGTTTTTAAATTTAGGTGTTTTTGTTTTTGAAGTGGGGAAGCAATAAAGAGGTCGTCAATATCAAAACTGATATCGACGGAAATGTCGTCGATATCACTTTTACAATGAGCTCAGTTTTGCCCAATTGACCAATGGAAATCCACGTTTCATATGAAATAGCAATATAGGGTTTTATGTGGGCATTGTAAAATAGTTTTCTTGTGTCTAAACTAATAATGCTTTGTAACTTTGACAAAAGAAACAGGAGCGGCTATCTATTCGAATGCATTCGGAGAGGTGACATGACTCGTTTGTTACCGTTCTCACGAGATCAGTTACTTTTTGATGGCCGCTACCATAGGAAGGTGACATTGAGGAGCACATGACCTATCGCCACTGTCGGCTTCCATTTTGTTGAAACCAACTGGCGGCTTCCATTTTGTTGAAACCAACTGGCGGCTTCCATTTTGTTGAAACCAACTTTGTCCTCTGTGTTGTTCCGGAAATGAGCTGCGCTTTTTTGGAATTCAAACATTATTATGTCACTGTTGTCCCATTTGCGCTGTTTTAGAAATGAGCTGCACCTCGTCTGTCTGTTTATAGCAACACACACTGCCTGTCACGTACACTCCATGCAAGTCTCTCCGTCTCTCCCTCGCTCTGCCCAGTGTCTGTGTGTGTATCTGTCACTCTCTCAATCTCTTTCTCTCTCTTTGTCTCTCTCTCGATCTCATGCGCTCTCTCTCTCGAGTCATTTTCTCTCACCCGGTGTTCATTTCCTTTAAACAGTATTTTATTCGTAAACAGACACATGATAATATAACAACATCATTAAGAAGGAGCACAACAAGTTTAAAACTTATGGTAAGTGCTCACATAAACATTCCTGAAATTTCATGGCGGATTATGATCAATGCGACACATTTTTTGAAAAAAGAGATGAGACATTTATGAGGTGTTCATTTATCTGGTTCTCCGTCTCGAGTCACTCTCTGTCTATCTGTCTGTCTTTCTGTCTGTCTGTTTGTCTCTCTCTCTTTCTCTGTCTCTCTCTGTATGCATGTCTTTGTCTGTGTCTCCCTCTGAGTCTCTCCGCCTCTGTCTTTGTATGTCTGTCTCTGTCTATGTCTCTCTCTCTCTCTCTCTCTCTCTCTCTCTCTCTCTCTCTCCTCTCTCTCTTTGTCTCTCTCTCGATCTCATGTGCTCTCTCTCTCTCGAGTCATTTTCTCTCACCCGGTGTTCATTTATCTGTTTCTCTGTCTCGAGTCACTCTCTGTCTATCTGTCTGTCTTTCTGTCTGTCTGTTTGTCTCTCTCTCTTTCTCTCTCTGTATGGATGTCTTTGTGTCTCCCTCTGAGTCTCTCCGCCTCTATCTTTCTATGTCTGTTTCTGTTTCTCTCTCTCTCTCTCTCTCTCTCTCTCTCTCTCTCTCTCTCTCTCTCTCTCTCTCTCCTCACTCTCTCTCTCTCATCCGACTCCTTGCACACAGGTCAAAGCAGAGGTGTCAGTCTTGTGTTAACTTGAGTGCACGTGACCACGGACCGGGCAGTCGGACTTAATTCAGATCGCTCCGTAAAAAAAGATCCAGATTAGCATTGTTATCAACTACGTGGAACAATAACTTTTACACTGACGTGTGTGTTAAGGCCTGCTGACCATGTCGATACCAAAGTTAAACCTGAAATCGGACTGTGGTCAGTTTTATTGGCGATTTCATTTTTACATCCACAATGATAGAGGGCCCGCACGTGCTAAAACACTCCAGGTAAAGTGGTCACTGAGAGCACTGTTTGTTCACTGTTGCTGGGCCTCCTATTTGTGTGCGTATTGTGTGACAGTGCGCTGTGTGGCTACACTGAGTAACAGTTGTACTGGCAGTAGATTCCCCGACATCAGTTATGCCATCAGTGATACACATAGACTATTTTTGATGTTAGCTACCTCTGTGTGGTCATCTGGGACTGTGAAAATGCAAGCTACGATGCAGTACCGCTACCGCTACCGGTTCCAGTGTGTTTTTGCATGGAACCGGAGGCTCACTTTGTCACACTCGATCCTGTTGTCAGTACAGGTGTTTGTGCTGGTGGTACTGGGCCTGTGGACTCCGACACAAGAAGGCTTATTAAGACGGTTGGGAAAATTGGTGAAAGATTGGAGACTGCTATCTCCCTCGTCAGTGGATTAACCGTACAAGTTAACTCTTTCCAAGACGAGCTACAAAAGGGACTGCGAGACATCAACAACGTGAAACAGTCAACAACGCGTTTGCAAGAAAAAGTGTCAGCCCTCGAAAGAGAACTAGAATACCAACGGATACAATCAAAGAGTGACAACATCGTATTCTACGGAATTCCGGAAACTGGAAACGGACGTGAATCTAACCTTGGTTGTGCCGAAGCTGTGTTAAGTGTCATCACTGTTAGCAGCGGCGAAACAGAGCGCCTGTGTTCGGTGGACGACATTGCATCAGCGCACAGACTTGGTCGGCGTGACACGACTCAATCAAGGTCACGTCCCATTCTAACTCGATTCATCAAAACCGGGACAAAACGAAATCTCACAGCAAACAGACATCTCGGACAGGGGCTAAGAACGGTGGGTACATATATGAATGACGACCTCACAGAGAGTCAGCATGGAAGACTGAAGCAGCTGAGAGACGAAGGCCAAGCAGCATTCTTCTGGGGCACCAAACTTGTTACCAAGCCAATGATAACCACACGTACTGGCCCAGGACACAGAGGAAATGGACGTGACACAGCTGGCGACCAACTCCAAGGGACTGGTGCCAGTAACTACAACATCTGGAACGATGAGACCAAGAGCAACGACAGAGGTGACAACCCATACACAGCTGACGACCAACTCCAAGGGACTGGTGCCAGTGACTACAACATCTGGAACGACGAGACCTGGAGCGACGACAGCGAGGACAACCCATTCGGCCAGTTCAGCGATGATGGAGCAGAACCACACAACGGCACCAGCGGCGAGTATACCACAGAGTTCCCTTCCCTACCCCCACCATCTCAGCTTTGACGACAACACCCAGAGATCAACACCTGTGATGAGGGACGGCGAGGTCGGCGCAGCGAGGAGTGGACCACGACTCAACAGCTCCTGTCCCTCATCAGGTGGCAGGGGAATGGGGAGGGGGAGGGTTTCTGTCAGCATCAGCGGCACCCCCGATGTCAGCGTCCCAAGTGTCGTGGGAGGTGGCAGCAGAGCCAGTGGTGGCAATGTGCCCCTCCGCGGTTTCGGCCGTGGCAGTGCATCGCACGATCGTCACACCAGAGCTGCCGCCCCCCCCCCTCCCCCCCCCCTCCCCCGCTCAACGATGAGGAATCAACGGTACATCGCCTACGTTCGGGACGACACATCAACAGCACTGCTGGTGGTACGAAAAGCAAAACGTACTACAGCGGCCAACAAAAGCAGGGACGAATTGACGACATGATGAGGGACAAGACTCAACAAAAACAATGACGTGGGGCGCCTGTACCTGCCAATTTTGACAGTAACAATGCTGAGAAGTGTGTCAATGGGATCAAGGACACCCCGAGTCGCGGATCGCACGTGGAGGCGGAAGCAAGTGACGTGACCCCGCCAGTAGCCACAAAACACGTGCGTGTCTTAAATTGGAATGTGGAGGGGTTACTAAGTAAGGTATGCGAAGCAGACTTCGTGCAGTACGTAAGTGATTTTGATATTGTCTGTTTTACAGAAACATTCCTCCAGTTTACTAGTCAACTTGATTGTTTCCCAGATTTTGCGCAGTTCTTTAGTCCGGCAATTAAATTCACACAACAAGGACGCAGCAGTGGAGGTGTGATGATAATGGTTAAACGTTTTCTCGAGAAATCGATCACTGCACTAGACATAATACAGGACAACTCCGTCTGGTTGAAGATAAACAAATCAGTTTTTCAATCCGAGAAAGATGTTATTTTGTGCTGCGCTTACGTATGTTCGAGCGGCTCACCTTACTATGCACAGGGACATATAGCAGTAGCCTCGGGCATTGAGTTGATTGAACAAAATCTTTTGGAATGCGCAGAAACATATGATATGTCTTGCTGGTACCTCCTTTGTGGCGACTTTAGTTTAATGCTAGAACAGGTAGACTCAACACAAAGTTACAAGCAGACGAAACGGCCACACAAGAATTCGTGGCAACAGATATGTATGATTGCAGACAATCCGAAGATCCAGTTGTGAACCCTTTTGGTCGTGCGTTGTTAGAGATGTGTTTAGGGTTTGATCTGACTGTGCTTAATGGCTCTTGCAATGGTGACGAAAAAGGCCAATATACATATGTGTGTTCCACAGGATGTAGCACAATTGATTACTTTGTGTGTTCTAGAGAACTTAAAGACAAACATATGGAATTAAAATTGGCAGAACGTTTCGAGGGTAAACATTTGCCAGTTAAGTTGACAATAGGACCTGCAAAGAAAAGACCAACGCGTGAAAAAAACGAAACATGTTGATAAGATTATATGGGACGACAAAAAGAAATATGTTTTTCAGGAATTTATCAGAAATGGCGCCTTTGATAGTTATATTTCACAGGCGTCATCACTGTTAGCAATATCGTTAGACGATGCGGTAGATTGTCTAAACAGAGGAATGCTCAAGGCCGCGGAGTGCATGAAGCGGACTGTGTACATAGGGCCTCGAAACAGTAAATGGTTTGATGCCGAATTCAAGACAACCAGGAGAAAAACGCGCAGACGGTACAGGCTCTTTAAACACTCGAGGAGTAAAGTGAAAAAAGAATCGACCAGACACTTATATGTAGAGAGTAGACAGGCGTACAGATTCTTGCTGGCAAACAAAAGGCAACAATATAACAAGTCGCGTAAGGCGAAATTACTACATTTAGTCAAGCTGTGGAACTTACAGAATGAAACTGAACGTAGTCCGTCGCTAGTGCAAAAGGCAGTGAAAGTGACGAGCCTGTTTGGCGCGGTAGCGGTTGCGCTGTGCTTCATAGCACGCTTTACTGTACCTCTCTTCGTTTTAACTTTCTGAGCGTGTTTTTAATCCAAACATATCATATCTATATGTTTTTGGAATCAAGAACCAACAAGGAATAAGATGAAATAGTTTTTAAAACGATTTCGGAAATTTAATTTTAATCATAATTTTTATATTTTTAATTTTCAGAGCTTGTTTTTAATCCAAATATAACATATTTATATGTTTTTGGAATCAGAAAATGATGAAGGATAAGATGAACATAAGTTTGAATCGTTTTATAAAAAATAATGTTTTTTACAATTTTCAGATTTTTAATGACCAAAGTCATTAATTAATTTTTAAGCCACCAAACTGAAATGCAATACCGAAGTCCGGCCTTTGTCGAAGATTGCTTGGCCAAAATTTCAATCAATTTGATTGAAAAATGAGGGTGTGACAGTGCCACCTCAACTTTTACAAAAAGCCGGATATGACGTCATCAAAGACATTTATCGAAAAAAAGAAAAAGACATCCGGGGATATCATTCCCAGAAACTCTCATGTCAAATTTCATAAAGATCGGTCCAGTAGTTTAGTCTGAATCGCTCTACACACACACACAGACAGACAGACAGACACACACACACACACACACACACACACACACACACACACACACACACACACACACACGCACATACACCACGACCCTCGTCTCGATTCCCCCCTCTATGTTAAAACATTTAGTTAAAACTTGACTAAATGTAAAAAGGACAAGTTGAACTCATTGGTCTCAAAAGCGAGTGATTCAAAGTTATTCTGGGACGAAGTGCGATCAATCAGCGGGCGCAGGCACCAAATTTCCTTGTATTGATGAGGAGAATAACATTTCTTGTATCTTGTTGTATCTTGTAGTAGTAGGGAATGGTTGGACCACTTCAGGTGCATTTTAGGTGGTGAAGGCAACCAGGCTAGCGACCACTGTGAAGTGACCGAGGACACACCCGGCATTGACTACCTAGACGAGCCCATCTCGGCTGATGAGATAGAGATTGGTATCAAGAAATTGAAATTAAACAAGTCACCCGGGTACGATGGCGTTTGTGCTGGAATGTTAAATAACTCTTGCCCGAAACTGTTGCCGTTTCTTGTAAAGCTGTTTAACCAAATGTTTGACACAGGCGTTTACCCTTCTGCGTGGTCTTGTGGGATAATTTTCGCAATTCACAAAAGTGGAGACATTAACAACCCTGATAACTACAGAGGCATTACGTTACTGAGCATAGTAGGTAAGTTGTTTGGCAGCATACTAAACAGGCGCTTATCTGACTGGGCGGAAGACAACAGTAGAATAGAGGAGGAACAGGGTGGCTTCAGAAAAGACCACTCTACTGTTGACAATATGTTTGTGCTATATGCTTTTGTCCAGAGGGACCTTCTTAAAAGATCTGGACAGGTCTACATATGTTTCGTAGACTTCCACAAGGCTTTTGACTCAGTCAATAGGGCTATGTTATGGAATGTATTACGCAAGCACGGGGTTGGCGGAAAGATGTTGAACATCCTGCAAAGTATGTACAGAGGAGTGAAGTCTTGTGTTCGCACCGACGATGGCCCATCGGAGTTTTTCCGTTGTCCATGTGGAGTCCCTCAAGGTTCTGTGCTTTCACCAACATTGTTTTCATTCCTGATTAATGAACTGGCACTTGAAATGTTTCAAAACGGTAAACATGGAATACAGTTAACACCTGACGTGATGCAGATTCTCATAAATTATTGCTGTTTGCCGACGATGTACTCTTGATATCCTATAGCGCAGCCGGGTTACAGAAACAGATTGATGTGTTAAAACAGTTTACGGATAAGTTTTCCATGACAGTCAACCTGGATAAGACAAAGGTAATCGTTTTTAGAAAAGGAGGATTTTTGGCAGCAAATGAATCCTGGAAGTACGGAAACGAGGACATAGAGGTTGTGAACAGTTACAAGTACTTGGGGCTAAATTTCACCACAAAATTGTCATTGACGCAAATGGTCAGCGATCTGGCCTCAAAGGCAAAGATAAGGACTGGCCAAATCCTAAGATGTTTGTGGAGGCTAGGCAACATACCTAGAAGCGTATTTTTTTTAAATATATGACGCACAGGTCCTCCCGATCTTAATGTATGGATCTGAGCTGTGGGGATTCCAAAGGTTTGAAGCTCTTGAGAAAGCCCATTTGTTTGCATGCAAGAAGTTTTTGTGTGTAGGACGACAAACACCAAACAAGATGGTATATGGTGACTTAGGCCGCTACCCACTTTATGACTGTCACTTCGTCGGTTCGCTGTATTAAGTATTGGCTGAGAATGTTACATTTGCCAAGCGAAAGACTCCCAAGGAAAGCATATGACATGATGAAACATTTACAGGGTTATGGCAAGAAAACATGGTCTCATTATTTGAAAGAAATGTTATGCATGTACGGCTTTGGAGATGTCTGGCTGCAACAAGGTGTAGGCGATTTGAATCGATTTATAGCAGTATTCAGACAACGATTGTTTGATTGCTTCCAGCAAGACTGTTACGACAGCATCATGAACTCGGAGCGATTTGAATTTTATTCGCTCTTTAAACAAGAAATTCGCGCTGAAGTGTATATATAGACCATATTCAGCTTCGCTGTTTTCGAGATGCATGTACATACAATTTCGATTTGGTATTTCACCCATAAACACTCACAAATGCCGCTATCGAACTGACGTTGTACCGGGCCTTTTGATTTGCCCTGTATGCAGAGAGGACGTGGAAGACGAGACACATGTATTGTTTGTATGCAAAGGATATTGTGATTATAGACTTGATGTCAAAATATTAAGAGAAAAAAACCAGAGTGAAGATGCGAACAGTATTATACGTGTTATGTCTGTAGATAAAGGGGATTCAGTGGTGCATGTGGCCAGATTCTTATATAGTGTTTTTCAAAAAAGAAAAAGTTTTTTGGACTAGTTACCCAATGTGGAACTGCAGGTGAACGAGACGGCGATGTGTTATACATAGTTTGTGCCGTTGAATGTTAGAGCAGGTTTGATTGCAAATAACTGATGCTGGTGTAGTACACTTGTGTTGTTGTTGTACCTATTCAAATTGTTGATTTTTGCGCTGGAAATGTTTGTATGTTAGAAAGAGAGAAAGGGAGAGAGAGAGAGAGAGAGAGAGAGAGAGAGAGAGAGAGAGAGAGAGAGAGAGAGAGAGAGAGAGAGTTTGTGCCGTGGAACGATAGAACATGATTGAAAGCCGATAATGTATGTTAGCACTGTAAACTTGTTTGTCGTTGCACCTATCGATATTGTTAATTCATGCGCTGGATATGTCTTTAGGTTTAAGAGAAAGAGAGTGAGAGAGAGAGAGAGTGAGAGCGTGCGTGCGTTCGTGTGAGTGAGTATATGTTAGAGAGAAAGAGATAAAAACCGGGTGATTGTCCATAAATACAAACACACGGCATGTATTACTGACCCCCCCCCCCCCTCCCCGTTGAAATGAACCTTGTGTGTGTAATCAATAAAATGTCTTACGTCTTACGTCTCTCTCTCTCTCTCTCTCTCCTCACTCTCTCTCTCTCATCCGACTCCTTGCACACAGGTCAAAGCAGAGGTGTCAGTCTTGTGTTAACTTGAGTGCACGTGTAGCCAGCAGGAGGGGGGGGGGGTGATTCGGGTCAGAAGTGGGGTAAGCACTTTGGTCTTCAGAATTTGGGTTCTTGCTTTCGGTGGAGAAGATGCCAACACGGAATTGCACTATGCTCTACTATTTTTTTTATTTTATTTTTTTACACGTGTTCCTTGTCCCGTTGTGCTCTAACACCGCCCCGTCCCTGCACTTACTGCTCCAACCACCTCTGAATTTCGTTCCGCTGCCAGACTTGTCGATTTTACAGACCCTCCAGGGGGGGATGTCGGGTCGCTGCGGTAGGCTACCCTCGGAAGATGACACTGCACTTCTGTTGAGTCACTTCGACGGTGTTCAGTTGTGGGTCTGTCCCGAGCTAACGACCGCAGCCCACTACCTACTATGCCCCCTACAAACGACATTGACTTTAAGTCGCGGAGCCAGACTGAGTGAGCGTCCCCTCCAAAGAGCGGACCGCCACCACGTCCCTCCGTCGACCTCCCAGAACATCACACGTTGAAGACTGACAGCAGAGCTACTATTCAGGGAAGGATCGAACAGGAACACTGAGACCAAGGTCACCATGAGAGCTCCGGGCATGAAGGGCCACAAGAGCAAGGACAATTTATATTTTCGATGATTAATGAGATGAGGATGATTATAATGATGATGCTTTGGATTTCCAATTTGGTTTGAGACTACGTGACAGGGCAGCACTCTACGCTTACTGTCATAATATATCCTGGTGTCAACCAGGCCCGAGAACTGCTGCACCTGCGGTGTTGGTCAGGTATACAGTACCTGAGCACCCTCAAAGTCGCATTCGTTAAGTGAATGACACTCGGCTGTGTGATCCCAGCCTTCCCATAGGAACCATAGCACTTCCACTCTGGGTAGGAGCCGACCGTAGCCCGAAAAACCCACATGACCCTGATGGGATTCGAACCCACGACCTCCCGGCCCGCAGCCCGATGCGCTAACCACTGCGCTACGGGGGCCGGTTGCTCTACTATTTATTGTCCTTGTCTATCGGACACGAAGAAGGGAATCTACAATCGCCCCAGGCCATATATACTCTTTGTTTCCTGAGCCTGGACCATTGAGACGGTTATTACCTCATATATCTGTTCATTCTTCAGTTTGTCGGTGTCAAAAGATACCCCCATTCCACACAACCGTTCTAGGTCCCGTTCCCGTACCAACCAAGGACGGCTGCTACAACAACGGAACGCTGCGCAAACGGCTGTTTTTGACATCTTTCAGCAGCGTCTGACCATAGTGGCAGCCGTCCTTGGTCGGTACGGGAACGGGACCTAGAATGGATGTGTGGAATGTGCAGGGGTATGACAACTCAGTGTGTGAGAGCGCTGCCGTTGCGTTACCGTTGTTTTAAGTTCCTTTAACGATCCAAGCGTTCCGTTACCGATGGGTTGAGGTTCCATTACCGTTCATTCTGATCGGGAGGGGAACGGCTAAAAATGTGAACATGCAGCCCAAACTCAACCGTCCCTACCGACCCTAGCGTTCAAAGCAGTTCCGTTAACGATCATTTACGTTCCATTGCGGTTCTCTCCCGATCCCTCCCGTGCCCGCACCGTTCCTTGGTCGGTACGGGAACGGGACCTAGAACGGTTGTGTGGAATGGGGGTAGACTCGACCACCAATTTTCTTGTAAGCAATTGTTTGGCAGATTCAATTGATGTGAGTCTGCCATTTGAGATTATTATCAACAGTAAGTCACAGTAAACGGCGCTCAGCTACTTGCTCAATGGAGTGCTCATTTAGGGACAGACTCAGAGTCATTTCTGAAAGTTGATGTATTTGGCGAGTGCTGATTATCATAGACTTTGTTTTAACTGGATTAATAAGCATACGATTTGCAGAACACCACTCAGAAACATCGTTTAGGCTCTGTTGCAATTTGTCTTGAATTTGTGCAGGGCTGTTCCAACTCAATAGATTCAGACTGTAGGTACAGGGGAAAATCATTTATATACATGCAAAATAATACAGGTCCCAAAACATACCCCTGTGGCACTCCACATTTCACCATGCCCCGCGAAGAGTTCGTATCGTGTACGTATACAGATTGAACCCTCTCTCTAAGATAAGAGTAAAAAAAAAGGGCCAGTGCTAGAACTTTTCAAATAACATTTTAATTTCTTTAGAAGGATCTCATGATCCGCGAGGTCAAAAGCTTTTTTTAGGTCCAAGAAAACATCCCCAGAAATGTCTAACCTAATAATGGATGAGTACCACGAATCAGTTAATCTGGCAAGGGCAATATTACATGAATGCTGAGAGCGAAAACCAGACTGAAGTTGATGCAAAAGGTTGTGGTCCTCCAAATAAGTAACCAGATGTTTCTGAACATGCCTTTCAAAAGGCTTAGATAATACAGATAACAAAGATATAGGTCTAAAATCATTTAAGTCTTGAGAACCTTTTTTCTTTGGCAAAGGTATGACTTTCGCTTTTTTAAATTCTTTTGGAAAAAAATGATGTTGAATACATAAATTATAAACATAAGTCAGCGACTCTACAAGGAGTAGACAATTTTAGTAATTTATTATTTATTTCATCAAGTCCGGAAGATTTTTTTATTTTCTAACCGTGCTATGTACTGGCCAACTTCATGGATGGCCATTATCGGAATAACAAACACATCCGTATTTCTTAATTTTTCATCACAGAACATCTGCAAGCGTTTACAACAGGATTGTGGTTCTGTACCTGGAGATTTTGAGTGAGAATCTACCAGTGATTCAGCAACAGACAAAACATAATCGTTAAAATCGTTGGCCTTTATATTCTGAGGAATACTACTATTTTTTAAGGAGTTGCCTTTTAATAACGTGTTCAGGGCGCGCCAGACTTTTGAAACTTCTTTGCTGTTAAAGAGGGAATACCAGGCTTCAAGTGCCTCGTTAGGATCGGTATAATTAAGCACAGAGGCAAAAGGTGCACAATTCAAATCATTAAAGAAGAGACCTTGATTAAAATGCTTAAAAGACCTGTATGAAATATATATGTGACCTTTTGATTCTGCCTTGGGTAACTGCATCAATTTGGAACAGCTTACAGGATTATGATCACTTACACTTCGGTCGAATACACAGGCACCTAAGACTGTGTCCGGATTATTCGTATAAATATGATCGAGCAATGTAGATGTCGTTGACCAAATTATGACAAAAGGAACAGACTTTTCCCTCATGTGGCTGCCATCCCACACAGGAATCCGGGGAAATAAATGGCGGACAGAGCAGCAAAAGCAGCGGCTATGTCAACCATGCCGGTGACAGACATTCGGCTCTCCTGCCAGGAAGCCAAACTGCTGCTAGCCAAGCTAAAAAGAGAGGAAAGAGAGCAGACACTGTCACAAACATGTGAAGAGAGAGGATGGATACACCTCCCCTACACTAGGAAAGGGCACCACCTCCCACTCCCCCCGAGACCCATGAGCCTGTTCCGTCGCTTGCGCACGGTCAGCAGCCGCATCTACTGCGACAAGGTAGTCTGTCAGTGTGGCAAGACTGGACACCTCACACACGTGTTTGAAGGTTGAGATGTCTAGTCTCATCCGCTACAGAAGGGAGAATGCCCTCAGTCTGGGAGACTTTCTCCGCCCCCACCCATCACTCGGAGAGAAATCGATGATGGTCTTGGTCACCAATCTGTTCACCTCAACTGTTGCGAGCTGGTTCTAGTGTGCTGCTTTGACATATAACGTGCGCCACACACAAGACAGAAGTCGCAGCACAGGCTTCATGTCTCACCCAGTCACATTACTCTGACACCGGACCAACCAGTCCTAGCACTAACCCCATAATGCCAGACGCCAGGCGGAGCCACTAGATTGCCAATTTTAAAGTCTTAGGTATGACCCGGCCGGGGTTCGAACCCACGACCTCCCGATCACGGGGCGGACGCCTTACCACTAGGCCAAAGGTGCCGGTAATCTTAAGCTAAATGTGTCCCAAGACACACATTTTGTAGTCATGGCATCCTGAAAGGCAGAGGCCCCAACCTACAGGTTTGCTTCCATACCAAAAACGCCTCCAGACACGGGAACTTGGGAGCAGAGGCAACAGCTCCGCTTGAACCTCAGAAACCAAATGTGCCTCCAGACACACAGATCCCTTAGACGGCCGAGGCTGTGGCCTCTAAGGTTCTCTTGTACCAAACCGCCTCCTGACTCTGCATCAGATTGCTTGCGCTGGCATCTGCTTACATAGACCCACATTAAGTCACCACCGAGTGGTAGACACAGACGACATTTGGTAGCACTGACTGCCAACTTCACGGTAATGCGTACCCCTAGCGCGGCTCTGCTTGGGTGGGAATGTTCTGAGCAAAACATTATGTGTTACTCCATACCCCCCGCCCTCCATGAAACTTCTTGACCCCAACAAATTGGGTGGGGAGTTTGCCCAGTCGGTAGAGGCGCTGGCTTTAAAACCGGTTGTTATTATCAGCGTGGGTGAGAGAGAGAGAGAGAGAGAGAGAGAGAGAGAGAGAGAGAGAGAGAGAGAGAGAGAGAGACAGACAGACAGACAGACAGACAGACAGACAGACAGACAGAGACAGAGACAGAGACAGAGAGAGACCTCTTGTTTTCTACTGCTCTTGCGCTCCACACATGCATCAGTAGAAATGACATTACACAAGAGATACGCAAGATGTCCAAGATAGCAATACAAAACAATCTGTTCTGGGCATATAATTGATTGGGCTATCTCCTCATATGTACAAGTTGCCAAGTTAAGCCTACTTTTTAAGTGGTACCTGACGTTTTTGTCAGGTCGATTTTGGGGGTACCCTTACTTCGGCGGCGGTCACGTGATACCTTTAACAGAAATCTTTGATCCGAAAAGTGCGCCAGTAAGCCAAGTAAAGGCCTTTAATGGCATATAAAGTTTGAATGAAATGACACGGGAATGAATGTTTTAGTTGGGGTACGTAAATGGGTGCAATAATTGTTTTGCTCAGTTTATAAGTAATGCATATCGGAAGAACTTGAAGCTAAAACTGTTTGTTATCCTTTTTCACGAGTTTTCCTTCACAACCAGCTGGGGAATAAATAACACTGCTACCCATGTAACAAATCGCCGGTGTCCATTGTTGCAGAAAGAAGGTTACATGGATTATCAAAAGCAACTCCGATAGAAACGCTCGGGAACTCTTCGGCTCCTCTCATTGACGTTTCCCTAGACCCAGACAACGACACTTTTTCGCAAAATTCCGAAAGGAACGAACTGAAAAGTAAACAACAAAACAAAACTACTTCATGAAAGGTAACAAATTCATGCTTTTTGCAAACAAATGAAACCTCGCGATATTTGTTGTCTTCTTACGCAGTGATTGAGTGCGTGTGTCTCTGTACTGTTTCTAGTCAGTCACAGACGTTCCGAGAAACACGAACTTCATGTTCAAGTCAAAACAATGGACCCCTTACACTCACACATTTTGACCCGTGTACAAGACGTTGTATCGATACACTAAGCGCAACAAAAATATCCTAATTGTTAGACAAAGAACATATCAACCAGAATTGCAGACATCTGACAAAGGCGGACAAGCAGAGTGACAATGAAAAATAAAGAGGGGAAATTCTGCTAGAGGACTTCTGGGAAATCGTTCAGAGGTACTCGACAATAATGCAACCCTTTGACAAATTCGATCTTTATTACATCACTCAAGAAACTATTTTAAATGAATAAAATACAAAAATAACGATTTGAGAAAATTAAGAAAATATGGAAACATTAGGAGGAAATTTTTTTTTGACTGCAAAGAGATTCGAACCTGTGACCGCCTAATCTAACGATTTCACCTGCACGGGGGATAACCGGTCAAAGGCCGAACAGAAGTCGAAGGCCGCTCATGACACGTGTGAAGGTAAGTTGTGTCTGTTTTCTAGGTATTGTTATTTAAGGTAAGCTACTGATTCAGCGATGACTAAATTTGTTTCTCGATGCATAAAAAGTCAGGGAGCGATTGATATTTGCCCGTAAATAGCCTTCAAAGCTGAAAATGTCTGCGATCGGGCACCGGAAATGGCTGTTCGATGGGTTTTGCAAGTAGAAATGTGCTTTATTTCACCAAATCAGCTCGTATTTGGTGTGGGTACGGGATTCTAGAGGACGGAGGAGTCATAAGAGGTGCAAAGAAGTGCTATGTGGGAGTAGAATAAATCTTCCGAGACAGTAGACAAGAGAAGGTCATATTTGAGAGATGCGCGTAGGCCGATTGTCTTTCCGACAAGCGAATGATACAGCAGATTAATCATTCGTTTTGACCAGAAACCTAGTCTCTAGTTTTTATGAATGAGTTTTTTAATTAAAACAATCACGAGAACTCTCTCGCTTTCCCTTAAATCTTTATCCTTGTAAAATAAAGTTATCTCTCTCTCATAGTTTCTTTTTGGCCTGTTGGCAAGTCTTCTCTCACTCGTTGAAATAATAGAAAACTGTTGATAACACATGGTACCCGGGGGGGTGGGGGCGGGGGGGGGGGGTAAGTTAGCGCAAGGGCAGCTGATGGCGGTGACATTTGATGTCTGATTCGATCGCGGGGATGCATCGGCCGTAGTTGTTGGTTTTTTTTTTTGGTTTTTGTTTGGGGGGGGGGGGGTGGCGGTGGGGTGGGGGGGGGTGGAGTGGCAGCAGATGTTGCCTGGAAGCGTCGTTTTGCACTCTGTGTTTCTGCCCGGGTTTGGGGAGGGGGTGGGGGTGGGGGGGGAGGGGTGGCTATTAACGGTTGCCCCTCCATGTCTACTCACCGGGGAGGGGGAGGGGTGTGCCACGGCAAGGAATTGTACGCCTTGAAAGAAAGGGTGAGGGGGCAGCCGCGGACTCTGCCGCTGGTAACTTTGCCGGCCAGCCGACTAAAGAGGAAACTCTCCAAAGTGATGTATGGCAGCATAGTAGCACCAAAAGTAAAATTACTCATTTCATTGCATGATGTCTTATACAAGCACATGTTAAGACAAACAATTGTAATATACCTGTGAGTCTTAGTAATATCCACATATTAAACATTTACTAAAATCTCCAGAAGTTACAAATATCTGTGATAATATAAATGTATGTGCATTTCCTGTAGCCGTTTCTGTTTGTTTTTTAGATCATGCAGAAAAATGTTTTTTACAAGGAGCAAGATCCGAGAAAACCACCGGCAAATACACCCTGGTGCATTCTCTGTAGTCAGGCAAACCTGACGCCCACAAGAAGTGGACCTACATGTTTGAAAAAACAACAACACTTGTGTGGGTTGAATTAGATACTTTCTGCTGCAGTTATAGAAGTAAATATTCCTTTTGGATAATTTTCCTGACTGCATAACAGCCTCAAACGTTAGAAATAGTCATAGTTGTGCGTTTATATAGGTAATTCCGCATTGATATTTATACATGTCATTGGTAATTAGTAAATTATCAATGTGGAAGTGATATATGTAATTTTTACTTGCGTCGCAATTATGCCGTCATACTATGGTGTCCCCTCCACTGAGGCCAGGGATCTCACCCCCAACCCCCCCCCCCCCAGTTCCCCCTATGGTATCAGTGCCCCCTCAGCCCTCATGTTTACACATTAGACGTGCCGCGTCTGCTATCCACTTCGCGGTAGGATTAGAATATATGTATAGGTTACAACACGAGTGGTTTTTTATATGGCTTGTATTTCAGTCAAGACCCAGCGGATGAATATCATCGGGAGACACGAGCCTCTGGCGAGTGT
>NC_090257.1:26856080-26896080 GCF_037325665.1 Littorina saxatilis
GAACCATCGGCGCGAAGCTTACAAGGCAAGTAACTCTGCTCATACTCGGTGTAGAGACTAGAGTTGTATCCCTTCCAGATTTCGACACATCGGCATCTTCGACAAAAAGACGCAATCTGTCGGTCAATTTCATAAACAGAACACATACAATCAAATGCATATATCCTTTAATGTCAAGAAAACGAACCGGTTCAATACACTGTCTTGACTCAGAAAATTGAACTTCATACCGTATTTGACGTTTGAACACGGGTGCAAAAGTTTGTCTGCTACTCAATACAACGTAAAAAAAATTCTTTGCGATATCAAAATATAAAAACAAGTCGCGTAAGGCGAAAATACAACATTTAGTCAAGTTGCTGTCGAACTCCCAGAATGAAACTGAACGCAATGCAATTTTTCAGCAAGACCGTATACTCGTAGCATCGTCAGTCCACCGCTCATGCTCATGGCAAAGGCAGTGAAATTGACAAGAAGAGCGGTTTAGTAGTTGCGCTGAGAAGGATAGCACGCTTTTCTGTACCTCTCTTCGTTTTAACTTTCTGAGCGTGTTTTTAATCCAAACATATCACATCTATATGTTTTTGGAATCAGAAACCGACAAGGAATAAGATGAAAGTGTTTTAAAATTGATTTGGAAAATTTAATTTTGATAATAATTTGTATATTTTTAATTTTCAGAGCTTGTTTTTAATCCAAATATAACATATTTATATGTTTTTGGAATCAGAAAATGATGGAGAATAAGATAAACGTAAATTTGGATCGTTTTATTAAAAAAATATTTTGTTTTACAATTTTCAGATTTTTAATGACCAAAGTCATTAATTAATTTTTAAGCCACCACGCTGAAATGCAATACTGAAGTCCGGGCTTCGTCGAAGACTACTTGACCAAAACTTCAACCAATTTGGTTGAAAAATGAGAGCGTGACAGTGCCGCCTCAACTTTCACGAAAAGCCGGATATGACGTCATCAAAGACATTTATCAACAAAATGAAAAAACCGTCTCGGGATATCATACCCAGGAACTCTCATGTCAAATTTCATAAAGATCGGTCCAGTAGTTTAGTCTGAATCGCTCTACACACACACACACACACACACACACACACACGCACGCACACACACACACACACATACACCACACCCTCGTCTCGATTCCCCTCTCTACGTTAAAACATTTAGTCAAAACTTTTTATTTTTATTTTTTTATTTTTTTTAACACGTTTTTATTTCTTTTTGGTACATTTAGTCAAAACTTGACTAAATGTAAAAAGTATCTGCCTTTATCGCTTTGGCAGAAAAAGAGCATAACTATGTACTTGATTTTATTCCCACCCAAATAAACTGATGTTAAGTGTTCGCAGAATTGAATGATTTTCATTGAACTCTTTAACCGCGCATAAATCCCTTGATTTGGCAGAGTAATTAGAACTCGATTAAACTGTGGCACACAAACACAGTTTTTCTTTGAAAATCTGAAGAAAGGAGGAATACATTGGATACAAGCCTTGTCTCAGTGAATATTTAGATTAATGGTCGAAGTTAGCGGATCATGAAAAATACGAGCTTCAGCGAGCATTTCGGTCAACCGATGAAGATGTTATTAGGATTTTTGTGGGTTGATTTTTGAGCGGGCCACTCTGTATATTACTGGAAAACCCAGCGATTTTAGACAATGTATTTAAATACAATTGAATCATTTATAACGAACCTAGCCAGAAGTTGCCCTCCAGGTCACCAAACCCATTGCGATAGTCCGTCCAATCCCGAAAGAAGTCCACTGAGGCGTTCGTTCTTCTCTGGAAAACCTGAAAAAGGCGGTGTAAGCATACTTACGAGGGTGCAAATATCCAACCTTTTATACGACACTGATACCTGTACAGCTTGGTGGTGACCTTGCGATTACGTTTTCTCTGCTGAAATGACAATAAGTCACCAAGACAAACTCAATTCTAGACATTCTTTGTCATTTACCTTGGACATACATAAGAAGTGACAGAACCTTTACGTGACGACATTATACGCATTTATGGCGTCTGTTCGGACTTCACTCCGCTTTTATCGTCAAAGATTTCATTTTAGATGAGAGGCTCAAGAAGAATCATCCTGTTTTTTGCAATCGGTGTCGTATCTCATTAATTGTATCGTTTTGAGGTCTAGTGTGCAAGAAGATTTCATTATTCACGTATCCTGGACAAAAATGTTTGCACAACAGAGATGTTTCACCAAGACTTGGCCATTAAACAGCTAAATCATTCTGTAAGAAAAAAGTCGCGTGATACAATATTAGATCATTGTGTCAATCTTTCGACCTGAAACTAAGAGATCAACACTGAAAACCCGAGATCAGTCATCCATACTTCAAAGGCTTGGTTAGCCGAAATCGAAGACCGAACGGTTCACATTGGTCTCCGCCAGGCATGCGAACATAGGATCTCATCGGCAATAACCCATTCCTGGGATGGGAATTGAAACAATTAAAAAAGGCATGCACCCCCGTAAAAACAATGTTCTCCAAAGGACGCAAATTGTGCAATTTGGTGTCATCTGAGCTTCAAGTTTGCCATTAAATTCAGTTTTCAGTACCATTTTTGCCTTCCCCATTTATTTTTTCGGCGGACACTTTTGTTTTTTTGGCGGACAAAAAAAAACTTCGGCGGAAATTTGCCTTTCGGCGGACAATTCCCATGCCTGCCATTCTCTTTAAGTATAGCACATTTTCAGAGGCAACATAGCATAAATATAAATGTTCGGATTACGAATACACTGCAGTAACTAACACACACACACACACACACACACACACACACACACACACACATAGGTGGTTTTACAGTCATTTGGGGTCGGCTGTGTATCAAAATGCCATCTTGCTCAAAACACAGGCATTTGGGGTCTCTTTTGTTTTACGTGTTAGAAAGTTTCTTAAAACTTCAATGAGCGTTAAATGCCATTTTAAAGTGTGAAAACTCATTTCAGGAGGTTATTACATAAAATGCAACCTCCAGCGTGATTTTTAGAAAAACAGGCATTTGGGGACGATGTTTGCTGTACAGCAGTGAAATGGGGACGTATGTGGCCACAAAGTGCAGAGCTAGAATTACGCTATCGGTGCTATGAATGTTTTAGGTGTTAGAAAGTTTGTTAAAACTTCAATGAGCGTTAAATGCCATTCTAAAGTGTCAAAACTCATTTCAGGAGGTTATTACATAAAATGCAACCTCCAGCGTGATTTTTTAGAAGCAAACAGGTATTTGGGGACGATGTTTGCTGTACAGCAGTGAAATGGGGACGTCCAAAAGTGCAGAGCTCCCGCAGAGCTATATGAATGGTTTCATCACATACATGGCGCTAGGCGACATATGTTGTGAAAAATTTTACAAATCACGTTTTTGCGCCCGATATTTTCTTGTCATCTCCAAAGTCAAGGGACAAACACGAAATTCCTTGACTTTTGGGGTAGCGCGACTCTGTTAATTTTAAGAATTAAAAAAAAAAAATTCATTACTAGGATGTCCCATCGTTGGGAAATTCCGGTCGCTTCCTCCGAGTGGAAAGCTAGCAGTGACAGAGTCGCACTACCCCAAGTCAAGGGATCTATTAGTCCTGTTTCGCCGTTATCCCAATTCGCCCCCATCCCATTTTGGCGACATTTCTCAGGCCAAGTGTCATTTTACCACCATATCATGTACCATTAGCTCCACATCCCATTTTGGCGCAATCCCGTTTCGCCGTTAGCCCATTTCGCCCCCATCCCATTTTTGCGACATTTTACAGGCCAAGTGTCATTTTACCACCATGTCATGTACCATTGGCTCCACGTCCCATTTTGGCGCAATCCCGTTTGGCCGTTATCCCATTTTGCCCCCATCCCATTTTTGCGACATTTCATAGGCCATGTGTCATTTTGCATGCCATTCTAAAGTGTCAAAACTCATTTCAGGAGGTTATTACATAAAATGCAACCTCCAGCGTGATTTTTTAGAAACAAACAGGTATTTGGGGACGATGTTTGCTGTACAGCAGTGAAATGGGGACGTCCAAAAGTGCAGAGCTCCCGCAGAGCTATATGAATGGTTTCATCACACACATGGCGCTAGGCGACATATGTTGTGAAAATTTTACAAATCACGTTTTTGCGCCCGATATTTTCTTGTCATCTCCAAAGTCAAGGGACAAACACGAAATTCCTTGACTTTTGGGGTAGCGCGACTCTGTTAATTTTAAGAATTAAAAAAAAAAAATTCATTACTAGGATGTCCCATCGTTGGGAAATTCCGGTCGCTTCCTCCGAGTGGAAAGCTAGCAGTGACAGAGTCGCACTACCCCAAGTCAAGGGATCTATTAGTCCTGTTTCGCCGTTATCCCAATTCGCCCCCATCCCATTTTGGCGACATTTCTCAGGCCAAGTGTCATTTTACCACCATATCATGTACCATTAGCTCCACAACCCATTTTGGCGCAATCCCGTTTCGCCGTTAGCCCATTTCGCCCCCATCCCATTTTGCGACATTTTACAGGCCAAGTGTCATTTTACCACCATGTCATGTACCATTAGCTCCACGTCCCATTTTGGCGCAATCCCGTTTGGCCGTTATCCCATTTTGCCCCCATCCCATTTTTGCGACATGTTATAGGCCATGTGTCATTTTACCACCGTGTCAAACCACTAGCGCCACATTCCATTTTGTCGCCATGCCGTTTTGCCGTCATCCCATTTTGCCGCCATCTCTATTTCGCGACATTTTGGATTTTGGCAAAAATGGAATTTGGCGTAAACGGAATGTCTTCCTAGTTGAATAACGCAGTATAGTAGTATAGTGAGGCTTGGCAAGAAGAATACATAAAAAATGTGATGGCGGCCAAATGGGATGGTGTCAAAATGGGATGACGCGCTATTGTTATGACACGGTAGTAAAATGACGCTTGGCTTGTGAAATGTCGCGACAATGGGATGGGGGATAAATGGAATACGGTGAAACGGCATGGCGGCCAAATGGGATGTGGTGTCAAAATGGGATGTCGCGCTATTGTTATGACATGTTAGTAAAATGCCCTGTCACGTAGTCTCAATCCAAATTGGAAATCCATAGCATCATCATTATAATCATCCTCATCTCATTAATCATCCAAAATTATAAATTTTATAAAATGACGCTTGGCTTGTGAAATGTCGTGAAAATGGGATGGGGCAAAAAATGGGACGGCGGCAAAATGGGAGAGGAAGACAGACAGACAGACAGATAGGCACACAGTCAAAAACCGAAACAAAAACAAAGAAAGAGATAGAGATAAAAGACACAATTGCAACAGCTCTGCAGATTTCTTTCCTACGTGTTTGTTTAAAACAAATCTGACAGAGAAAGGAGAACAAAACAGAGAGAGAATATGAAAGAGAAAGTGTGTAAGAGAGGGAGAGAGAGAGAGAGAGAGAGAGAGAGAGAGAGAGAGAGAGAGAGAGAGAGAGAGAGAGAGAGAGAGTGGGGGGGGGGGCGAGAGAGAGAACGGGAGAGAGAGATGACGATGATGATTGAACGTTGTTAAATACAATGAATAGGGTTAGAGGCTATCACGCAGCAAACTCTCCAAGAGAGGGAAATAAAGAGATATATCATCATCATCATCATCATCATCATCATCATCATCATCATCATCATCATCATCATCATCGACATCGGCATCGGTATTGGGATCGGCATCGTCACCTACATGTGTCTTTTCATGGGGTTTTTTTGTTTGTCGGCTTGTCTAGTCTGTCTGTCTCTGTCTCAGTCTCTGTGTCTGTCTGTCACGGGCTTGGGGTCTCTGTTTAATTTCGTCTGTTTTCCGTTGTTGCATCTTATTTGCATAACCATCTTCGATAATCATTTGGTCGAAATTTGCCAGGAATAAACCATCATTTGTAATATGCTGACTGTAAGAGAGAGAGAGAGAGAGAGAGAGAGAGAGAGAGAGAGAGAGAGAGAGAGAGAGAGAGAGAGAGAGAGAGATGAAGAGAGCGAAAAAGAGAGAGATGGCGAGAGAGAGAGATGGGGAGAGAGAGAAGGGGAGAGAGAGAGAGAGAGAGACAGACAAACAAACAAACAGACAGACAGACACACAGACACGCAGACAGACACCAAAGGTTGAGAAAAAAAGAAAAGTGGACAGACAGACAGAGACCGACATTTTGAGAAGAATGAAGAGAAAACCAGCAGTATGCATAGTCTTAAGCTGTGTTTCCATATCGCGACTCGATGGCAGCACGATAGTTGCGGCGAGGTGGCGGCAGCGTCAAAACCGATCGCAACAGTAATATCAAAGAACGCATGTTTCCATATGTGCGACGCGACGGATGCTTCATCTGGGTATTTAATCAAGTTTGAGTGAATCTTTCTTAAAGGTTTTTCTGTGTATTCATAAATTATGAGTAATCTAAGCTTAATTAGTTTGGACAACATTTTGGATGAAATTATTGCTGCTGCAGGAACATTGAATTGGCAAGTCTGTAACAGTAATCGTCTCTCTGACCCCCCCCCCCCCCCCCCCCTGCTTGCTGAAAAATAAAGTTAACTCTCTTCCCGTCCTCTGTCACATCCTCTGATTCTTTTGCTGTATCTTTTCCTCTTTTTTTGGTAAAAATTGTATCTTGTCTGTCTTACATTTATAACAAGGGGATAAGCGATTCTCTGACCTTGACATAACGTGAAATAATAATTCCTATCTAGATGTACATATTTATAACCACATTTAATATAAGCTTAGCTTATTGTGTGGTTACAAATGTTTATATCGCATATATATGCAAGTGATCCAAAGAATGAAATTGTTTTGAGACCTATAGCACCGTTAGTTTGTCAGAACTGGAGGTGGTCCATATCAGGCAGTTGTCCATATTAGGCTATCTTCCCTTACGACCAGGGTGTGCTTATTGCGTGCCTTATGAGAAACAGACCGCGTGCAGAAACACACACACACTATGCTGTGTTGTATTATTTTTGCTTTGGTCAATCGTCTCTAATTAAAAGGACCCTATTCTGAGGTCTCAATATTTTCCCACGGTCTTCCCAACGCATGCGATGTCACTTTCCATTGAGCGTTTTCTATGACGGCTTACTAGTGCCAAAACCTCATAATTGTAATTATCAAGGGAAAATTATTACCATTTTCACGTGATTATTACTAATTTTCCCGGGATAATTACTCACTTTCACCTGTTAATTACTAATTTTTAGTTTTGGCTCACTTCCTGACGGATTGCTAGTGCCAAAACTAAACATTAGTAATTTTCCCGTGAAAATGAGTAACTAACAGGTGAAAACAGTAACTGACAGCGTTAATTAGTAATTATCACGTGATAATGGGTAACCCCAGGTTTTGGCACTAGTAAGCCTTCGTAGGGCTTACTAGTGCCAAAACCTCATAATTGTAATTATCAAGGGAAAATTAGTAATTTTCCCTTGATAATTACCATTTTCACGTGTTAATTACTAATTTTCCCGGGAAAATTACTAACTTTCACCTGTTCATTACTAATTTTTAGTTTTGGCTCACTTCCTGACGGATTGCTAGTGCCAAAACTAAAAATTAGTCATTTTCCCGTGAAAATTACTAATTATCCCGTGAAAATGAGTAACTAACGAGTGAAAACAGTAACTGACAGCGTTAATTAGTAATTATCACGTGATAATGGGTAACCCCAGGTTTTGGCACTAGTAAGCCGTCATAGTTTTCGCCACCATTTGGCATGGAGTTATCAGCTGAGATAAAACGCCTGTAAGTAGAACGCGAAAATCACACCTGGACTCGATCCGACCGACTGGTTCTTGTATACGTAAGAGCACTTGATAGTCTCTGCCGCGGATCATAAAATCGTATAATCTGCTGATTTTCGCATCCCGAATCTACTCAGCTTCGTCCCAATAGGCCCACTTAAAACATCACACGCGGAATTTAAATTAGCTAAGATGGACAACTGGACACCACATGTGAGAACCACGCACCAAGACATTGTCAGCATTGAGAGAATGTTTTTACGGAATTGTTTCACGATTCTGTGACACTGTTATATTGCGGTGTTATGATATTTTCTTCGTTTCTGATTTGAATTCATGTAAATGAAATCAAGTTAAAATTAAACACTGTTGTTTTTTAGAAACCAATGCGGACCCTGAAAGAAATAACGTTTCACTCAGATAAATTATATCCAGCCTGTCACGTTTTTCATTTATACATTTTGACAGAAAAAAAGAAAATAACAAAAGAAAAATTAACACATCTGTGTGGGGTTAAAATCAAACGTCGATTTGTGTTACTAAAGTTACTGACCACCATGTGCATGCGAACATTTGCTGCCCCCCCCCCCCCCCTCCACATCGTAATCGTATCGGCTCTGTCTCATTTTGCCCACCACCCCTCCACCTCTCCCCAGGACCCCCCCCCCCCCCCCACCTTCCTTTTCAATAAATAGCCCTTCAGTCGGAGCGGCATCAGACTTTTTTTGAATAATTATGTGCGGTTTTTAGTATCTCCTTTACAAAGCTGATCTGATAATTAACTATCTTTTTTTTTGCAAGCAAACGACAAATTCGCCTAAAAAAATGTTATTAACAGTGCATATAGAAAAGGTAGCAAAAAAACTTGCGGGGACAAAGCGGGCGAGGGAGAGCCTGGGTGGTCAAACGGGGGCCGTGCCATGCCATAATTATGTCAACTGCTGGTTAAACGAAAGGCTTAAAGGAACAGATATCGCACACAATATTTTGATCTTTTGATCAGTCAACCATCAATTTTGTACATCAACCCCAACAGTGTTGTTGTCCAAAAATAAAAGAATTGCATTCTGTCCTCAAACTGAACGGTAGTTCAAAGTTAAAGGGATATTGACCAAAGTGCTTTTGAGGAACAATAAAACACTCTCCCCAAAATAAACACGCAAAAAAACACCCCACACAAATAAATAAATAAAGAAAGAAGCAAAACAGATTTACAAGGAAATTAATTATGTTCATGGTTTGCTAGCGCTGTTTTTATGTTATTGTATAATAAGCATGCTGATACCGGGATGCAGTATACGTTAAATGTAAATGATATAATGCTGACTATCTAAATGTGAATCAAAAAACAAGAAAGGTAGGTGGGTTTTTTTTGGATTTATTTAAATGTGAACCAGAAAAGATGCATTTCTTTTAAATTGATGGCGCCGTTAAAAACAAAAACTAAATTCTTGGTTACAAAATCAAATGAATCTTAGTAGTCGATAGTTTAGTACTATTTGTCACTTTATTAGAGGTGGTTTGACTGAGTTGCCGACTTCTCCGCTTTAATTCCTTTTCAGTTTTATCTGTACACTCTTTGTTTTCATGCGATACGTACGCGTGTAACACTTTTCCCGACCTCGCACATGATGGACAGCATTCATTGGAGCAATATGTTTTCACCGGGTTTTCGCAAAATTGTTTTTCATGCCACGCTATTATCGATTACCTCAAATTAAAAAAGAAACAAAGAAAAACTCCGGACAAGCGCACAAGGTAGAACCAGCGGTCAGTGCATGGGACTGCAAAAGTGCGCGTGCACGTGTGCGTATGCGTGTGAATACATTTTTTTTTAAACTAGTTAGTGTCAATATCGATCGAATGTCATTTCGATCACGTTTCAGTTTAGCGGACAAGCGTAATCGGATTCAACATACGCATACACACTCACATAGTCGGAAGAGTCGTCGAACAGGGAAAAAAAATGACAAAGTAAAATATTGTAAATTGAAAAATGTTTGTGTAATTTTGCGATGAGACAGAGACAATCTGGGAAGGAAGTTTATACCCAAGTAATACTATCGAACGGGTTAGTCCGTAAGCTGCGGACAAATATTCTTACTCAAAGAGAAAAATGAAACAGGATTTTTTCAGTAAATGTAGGCTTACAGGGCTGCCGATGGGGAAAGACTGAACCACCTAAACAAATAGCAGTTCACATCGGTTGATGATTCTTCAGTCCCACAGAACTTCGGTCCATTTAGGAAGTAGCCCTGTTGATTTGCTAGATTAACATCACATCGCTACCCGAACCGATTTTTATTGAAAATAAAAACTTTTTTAAGCTCAGATATAATTTATCTGTAAGTTACATCACGTCTACAGTCGTTGACACAATCTAAAAACTCTATCAAATTACTCCGCCAAAGTTCCGACAAACTTACTACACATATATGCGTCGTATGCATGTGTTGCGCGCGCAGTCCGGGGCGTGGCTTATTAAAAAAAACCCACAAAAACAAACCCGTATTAGTCTTTTTTTTTTAAGAGTTAAATTCAGATAGCACTTCATTTGGACAGCCTTGAGAAAACGGCCGTACAATACGTGTATATCTTCTTTTATCGAGAAGGAGATTAACAGCGGTGGGGTTTCAGTCATGCTTTCTAACGCCAGCTTCAATTTCAGATAATGTTAGGAGATTTCAAAATGCAAGGGGGTGGGGGTATAGAGTGGGGGGGTATTTTCTCTGAATCGTTTATAAGGAAGGAATGTGTTTTTTAGACCCCAATCGTCAATGTTGAAGGTCCGGTATTAAAACTTGCCCAGTGTCTGACAAAATTAGACTCAGTTTAAAATTACCCTTGACAATTTGTGCGTGAGACAGACTGATTGCCGAACGGAAAATGGAATCACTCATGTGGCGCAGTGAAGTGTAGCCAAGTACCTGCTATGTCCTTCAGCAGAAGTGGCGGAGTGCCTGTCATCTGTTTCTCATTTAGTGTTTACAACCTCGCCACGACCGAAGATTGGATCTGATGTGACTTTTAGTACACACTTGTGAGCGTGATCTGGTAATTTCGCTTCGCTTGCGTCTGACTTTCCCGTCTTAAGCTAACATGTATACGAGACCAAACATAATATGCAAAATTGCAAGGATCGACCTCCTTGCATGAAAAGTCAACAACACTTTGTTATTTTCTCATTGTATAGAAACCTAAAATGTGACAGCAGCCCACAGGGTTATCTGTGTTCGTACACACCGAAGTCTGTTCACTCGAAATCGTTCTGACAATTATGTTTTATGTTCAAAGATATGTGTACAATCAAATTCCAACGACAAAAAAAAAAAAGAGAGAGAGAGAGAGAGAGAGACAGAGAGAGAGAGACAGACAGACAGACAGATAGACAGACAGACAGACAGACAGACAGACAGACACAGACAGACACAGACAGAGAGAGACAGATTCAAATGTAAAGCGAACTGTTCAAACCTGTTGCGATAATTAATGTACAGTTCTGTAAAAATAAACTGTACTCTTAGTGCCCGACCCGACTCCCCAAACCTACGTCGCGGTTATCTGACGCTCTCTCTACGTCGTGCCTCTGCGTGCCTCCATTACAGAGAAATGGAAGGTGAAAATCTTTGTGTCGGTTTGACTCTTGATTTTAAACAAGTCGCGTAAGGCGAAAATACAACATTTAGTCAAGCTGTCGAACTCACAGAATGAAACTGAACGCTATGCAATTTTTCAGCAAGACCGTATACTCGTAGCATCGTCAGTCCACCGCTCATGGCAAAGGCACTGAAATTGACAAGAAGAGCGGGGTAGTAGTACTGTTGCGCTGAGAAGGATAGCACGCTTTTCTGTACCTCTCTTCGTTTTAACTTTCTGAGCGTGTTTTTAATCCAAACATATCATATCTATATGTTTTTGGAATCAGGAACCGACAAGGAATAAGATGAAAGTGTTTTTAAATTGATTTCGAAAATTTAATTTTGATCATACTTTTTGTACCGGTATTTTTAATTATCAGAGCTTGTATTTAATCCAAATATAACATATTTATATGTTTTTTGAATCAGAAAATGATGAAGAATAAGATGAACGTAAATTTGGATTGTTTTATAAAAAAAATAGGCCTATTTGTTTTACAATTTTCAGATTTTTAATGACCAAAGTCATTAATTAATTTTTAAGCCACAAAGCTGAAATGCAATACCGAAGTCCGGGCTGTAAAAGTTGTTTCAATTTGTTTCCATTTAAAACGTCCGTTACTGGCACCTCAGTCGGACCATACATAACACTCAGTCTCAATGCGAGTGTGGTTATCCCAGCGAGACTGCTGAACATTACTTATTGCATTGTCCCTTGTATAGAGATATAAGATTATTGTCCATTGATAATTTGACAAATGATTATAAGTATATCGAAATATTATTGAAAGGCATCCCGCAATATTCACGAAATGTCAACCAGACCATATTCGTAACTGTACAGTACTATATTAGACAGACGGGCAGGTTCCGTAAATGAGCCTCTATACTTCACTCATTAGTACATTACATTTATTAGACACTGTCATGCGACATGCTGCCTGACAAATTTTTCCCCATAACCTCTCTCATGTTCTTTTGTTGTTTTCCGACTTATCAATTATGTCTCGATTTATGCGCAATGTAGTGACTTTTCCTCTGATCACAATACGCATTAACTTTGTGCGAGTGTCTTATGTGCACTTATTACAACTGAAAAAATCCCCTCAAATATTGGCGCTCCAAGTCTTCTTCTTTTTCCCTTAAGCTAGCTACTAGCTAGCTGCCCTTTCCCCACCTCCTGTATCACCAACCCCTTCCCATTTTCTGCTTGTTTGTGTATCTGTTTTGTCTTTTGTTTTGTTTTTCGTTTCCTGAAAGGAGCTAATGTACTTATTCCGCCATCATGCTAACCTTTGTTTTGTAATTACTATGATTGCTTAAAATAAGCATTACATGCTTGAGTATGTAATCATCCATGCATTGTTCTTGTCATGATTAAAATTGAATAAAGTTTTGTTTAAACCAACACTCTGAGACTCGCTCTATCTGAGAAGTAACTAAAGTGTTTTCTTTTAAAGTAATTTGTAACTCTCCGCTCCGCACGCCAACCAAAACAATTCCTAGGAGACGCCTACATCGTTCGGCAAAAAAAAAAAACTGTCCCGAGCCAGGACTGAACTAGAAAGGGTTTCCATGACCATGGACGTAGCTTTGTGCCGAGGCTGATCACGTGGTCAGGTTGACCAATGGCAACGCGACCCTTTTACGGCCTCTCCATTGTCCAATGTGTGTACTCTATGACCCCTTGAAAACTTCAGCGACTGGTGTGAAGTGTCCTCTTTAGAGAGGATGAGTTCAGCGGTTAATTGCTTTTAACATACTTACCTGAACAGGTTATAGGCCATTATCTCGAGATGCCTTGCTTTCGGCAACAGTTCTTTGAATCCCTCCCTCCCTCTCTCCATCTTCTCTCTACCAGTCTGTTTCTCTCTTTGTTTCTCTCTCTTTTTCACCCTTTTCACCCATTAACTATTCATATTCATTTGCATAATGTAGAGCAGTCCCTAATTGGGCAACAGTTGGCTGTTAAAAGGAAAACACATTAAAAACAAACCAAAAAAGAATACTTTTGTAAGCTTACTACATTATTTTTGAAAAAAACCATCATTGGGTTCATTTCGCGTCATTTTGCTTTCGTCAACAGGAAAGTTTTTGTAATGCCTCTCTCCACCTCCCCATATGCTCCCCTCCCCCATTTCTGTCTCTGTTTTTTACATTTAGTCAAGTTTTGACTAAATGTTTTAACGTAGAGGGGGGGAATCGAGACGAGGGTCGTGGTGTATGTGTGTGTGTGTGTGTGTGTCTGTATGTGCGTGTGTGTGTGTAGAGCGATTCAGACCAAACTACTGGACCGATCTTTATGAAATTTGACATGAGAGTTCCTGAGTATGATATCCCCGGACGTTTTGTTCATTTTTTGATAAATGTCTTTGATGACGTCATATCCGGCTTTTCGTGAAAGTTGAGGCGTCACTGTCACGCCCTCAGTTTTCAACCAAATTGGTTGAAATTTTGGTCAAGTAATCTTCGACGAAGCTCGGACTTTGGTATTGCATTTCAGCTTGGTGGCTTAAAAATTAATTAATGACTTTGGTCATTAAAAATCTGAAAATTGTAAAAAAAATATTTGTTTTATAAAACGATCCAAATTTACGTTCATCTTATTTTCCATCATGTTCTGATTCCAAAAACATATAAATATGTTATATTTGGATTAAATACAAGCTCTGAAGATTAAATATATAAATATTATTATCAAAATTAAATTGTCGAAATCAATTTAAAAACACTTTCATCTTATTCCTTGTCGGTTCCTGATTCCAAAAACATATAGATATGATATGTTTGGATTAAAAACACGCTCAGAAAGTTAAAACGAAGAGAGGTACAGAAAAGCGTGCTATCCTTCTCAGCGCAACTACTACCCCGCTCTTCTTGTCAATTTCACTGCCTTTGCCGTGAGCGGTGGACTGACGATGCTACGAGTATACGGTCTTGCTGCGTTGCATTGCGTTCAGTTTCATTCTGTGAGTTCGACAGCTACTTGACTAAATATTGTATGTTCGCCTTACGCGACTTGTTTTTCTTCTCGTGTCCCTTTGCTTGTTTGTAAGTTAGTTTGTTTATTTTCTGTTTGTTTTAATTACTGTTGATGAATTGTACGCTCTTAATATATGTTTTACGCGCAAAGTAAACATTTATTGCCGGCGTAAAATTGAAAATACTGATTACGCCTTCCTAGGCAAACCTGAGGTGGTGATCCAAATCATTGATACGTATTGGAAGGACTTCATTTACAAATAAAGAAATAAATAAGCCGTTTTAGTGATTTTTCCCCGGCGACATCCACCTTTCGAAGCCCTAGAGACATTCGCAGTGATGTAATTTGGAAACATCTGAAATAACTAACTGTGAAAAGCGAAACGGATTTAAAACATGCCTTATTGATTTTTGATTCTTTTTACTACGTTTCCGGATTAAAGTTGAATCTGTCGAAATGTGAAGCCATGTGGCTAGGAAGTCAAAAACATTGTCAAGACACCTTTTATGATTTCAATTGGAAGAAAAAATTAAAGATTTTGGGAATTTATTTTTGTAATGACATATCAGCCTCTGACGTTGAGGAAAATTGGACAGAGCGAATTACGTCTGTTAAGCGCTTGATTGCGGCATGGGAGAAAAGAAATTTGAGTATCATGGGTAAAATTATTGTAATAAAAACGTTCTTGATCTCCCAATTTGTTTATTTTATGCAGGCATTTGTGATCCCTGATAAAGTATTAGCAGAAGTTAATAGACTGTTGTTTAGATTTTTGTGGAAAAAGAAAGAAAATAATAAAAAGGCATTTGAAAAGGTTAAAAGGATAATATTGTGTAGTGATGTCGAAAATGGTGGTTTAAATATGATTGATTTGAAACACATGCAGGCATCCTTTTTATTACAATGGGCTGTCAGACTGACATCCCGCAAAGTCACGGATAAGTGGAAATGTGTTCCAAAGTCAGTGTTTTCAATGTACGGCTCAAATTGTGAATGTTTTTATTCAAATGTTAATTTTCGGAGACTAAAGGGGAGTGAACTTGTCAAATCCAAATTTTGGAAAATTGTTTTGAAAACCTGGCTTGATAACAACGTAGGCTTATGTATTGATAATAATTTATTTAATCCGCTTTTATGGAATAACCAATGCTTTGCTTATGCCGGAAATGTACTAATTATACTGTATTTTGAAGATTGGGCGAGAAAGGGTCTTAATAGCGTACATGATGTTTTATACAGAAACGAATTTGTTTCCTATCAGTTCATTTGTGATGTTTTAGGAAAATCCCCACGGAGAATTTTGGAATATAACATGGTTCGTGCTGTTGTTCTGAATGTAATGCACAAGACGATGCACGGAAAGAAAGAAATTGATTTGATGGATATCCCCTTATATCGTGGTAAGAAAGTACATAGCGCACAACAGTTTAGAAAAGAATTAGTAAGGATGAAAGTTGTTGAACCTTGTGCAATTGGCTTTTGGAGGAGGAAATTTAATTATGAAATTGATAAGAAAGATTGGCTGACTAGTTTTGAATCGGTTAAAGAAACAAGGTTGCGTGTATTACAATGGAAATTACTTCACAATATTTATCCCACAAACATTATGTTATGTAAAATGAAAGTTGTGGAGGACAATGTCTGTTCATATTGTAGTAATAGCGTTGATTATATAGAACACTTTTTTCTCTTTTGCCCAGTGGTGATTGAGTTTTGGAAACAGATAGAATTTTATATTTGGGTACATCTGGATAAACAAATAGAGTTAACAGTGCACGAAATTATGTTTGGTGTTAAAAATCGAAAAATGCAAGCAACTCTGTTGAAAGAATTGAACCGTATAATTTTGGTTGCTAAAATGTGCATAAGTATTTATAAAAAAACAAAGGCTTCAATGCCTCTCTTTGTTTTATTCGAAAAGCAATTGCAGATCAGAAATATGAAATTATGACTTTTATTCCTCTTTTTTATCTCTTTTATTTTTCTATTCTTATTTCCTTTATTTTTTTCTCTTTCTCTTCTCATTTCTAGATACGGACCCAAAGTTACACCAAGATGTATATAGTGGATGTCATACTGTGTTTTTTGTGTGTGTATAATTATAATGATATGCATTTTAAATACATATTTCAACAGAAAAAAAAAGAAAAAAAAAGCTATGGTCTAAGCAAATAGTAACACAATCTTGGGGCAACCAAGGAAAATTGTCTAAGGGTACAAGTAAGAAACAAGTTTTTCATTAATTTTGATACTATATACTTTTTGAGTGGTAAATGTTGAAGGATGAAAGAAAATATATTGTGAGTGGACGGATGCATGTTATTCATTAAAAGCCCCACAATGATGTGCTTGGCAAAAAAAAAAAAAAAAAAAAAAAAAAAAGAAATAACTAACTGTAAAATGCTCCGTTACCGTTGCCGATTATTTCTTTTCATACAAACAGGATTTCACCTTCTGGCGATAATCTCTTTTGCGTTTGATTCTTGATTCTTTAAATTAATTTTTTCAGTGCTATTTAGTTGTAATCCATTACCCAAGCAGATGAAACCCGTGTGAATAACTGAACACTTAGACACTGATGTTCAGTGGTTACATAATTACAATAACCAAAATTGCAACCCGAACTGTCCAGTGAAGTGCTTTTCCAAGTTGCATGTGAGTGTGTGATTGTGTCTGTTCGGAGCGCTTCTAAGAAATTGTAAAAGTTTATGCGTAAGCATTTGCGATTTTCCGGTCTTGTACTTTTTCGTCAGTTTTCAGCAAACTCAGTTATATCATGTCACATTAGTGTGTGTTTCTCTTTTCTTTTATTTTTTCGTGTGTGTGTGTGTGTGTGTGTGTGTGTAGTTAGTTGTGTTTTTTTTCAAAGATTTGTTTTTAGTCAAGTTGATAGAGCGCTTGGGCGACTTACTTAAAAAACAAAAACAAAACTTCCCTTTTTTTTTCCAACTAAGATCCTTTATACTCGTTTTAGGAATGGGTATGCTAAGTACATTTTTCTTGGCGAATTGTTGTGTTAGCTAAGCAACATTACGTGAATCGTTAAAACATGTGGGTTTTGTTTTTTAAAGTATTCCCCGCTTAACGAATTAAGATTTCTATGCAAAACAACGTGTGTTAACCCCATGTACAAAAACAGTACATGTAGTACATGCTTGAAAGTGCAGAGTGCTGTTGCGTCCAAAGAATTGAGTATTTCAGTAATTATGTCGACTGGTGATAAACACACATACAAACACGCGCACGCATTAACAAATCATAGAGAAACAAGCAAACAATTCGCAGAACAAACGTATATTAATGTGTGTGCATGCGTGAACGCGTGCATTCGTTTGCTTGACTAACTGACAATGTCAATCACGCTTTTAGAAGAGAACCGCTGATTTCAACGTGGTATGGCTTTTACGCGGTCTTATGAGCCTTCTGTAAGACGAGCAGCGTTCGGCCTGTAACAAATCAGACCATCCAATAAACACCAGCGAAGATTTCATTGACGCGGCGGTCAAGTGTTTTGAGTGGAGTGGGCGGAGCGTTGGGTTCATCACATGACCATTTGGGCCAATGGATGAATGTATTTAGTATGTGCGCTACTTTACTGGCGGACCACGAAGCTCGAAGAAGGTGTCAACTTGATTTCTTCATGCAATAAATCGTTGGCAGAAAAAAATTTTGCCCTTGGTGGAACGGGAGCCGCTCAGAAGAGGCGTGATAGAACTTGTGCGCGGTTCATGCATACACAACAATCATTTTTCTTTCAAGGTTTTATTTAACACTATGTGTTCGTAAAAACCGTTGCTCAACAACAAAAATAAATTAATTAATATTTTTCATCCTATACATGCTGCTACAGAAGCACACAGGGAGAGGTAGACGCGGCGAGTCGTGTCGTCTGTGAGGTAACGATCGTGTCAAATCATAGTATCTGTTAACGACGCGCCGAACCAAGGTCAGGGGGTGGAGACAGGGGTAAAGAAGAAAAAATATGTGTATTCAGATTCATTCTTCTTTCAGTTGATCAGCTTACTTGACTTCTATTTCCCGAAAGTTGTTTTTGTTTTGTGCGCAAAATTATCGATTGTTGTCGTTGTGGTATAGTTGGTTGTCGATATTTTTTCTTCTCAACATCACTGGCTTGATTTGTTTAATGATATATGTAGCAGGCAGCACACGTCTGTTTCAGAAATCGTTTGAACGTCTGAATTCTGTTATGATACAACAATATAGATGATATACAACTTTTACATGAGAGAAGAAAGTCAAACATTATCTACCTAGAACATGTTGTCTTGTTAAGTTAGCATGCGTATTTTGTGTTCTATGCTATTCCTACTCATGCAGATGTCGAGTGCATTTGAGGTAGAAAAATAACAACAACCGGCAGTTTTGTCGCGACATTTCTCGCAATAATGTTTTGGTAAAGTTTACTTCCTCGTCCGGATTTTCATATGTAATTTTCCATGATGTTCGACCTGCAGCCGACTGCGAATTACTCTTAAATGTTTTGAAAGTTGCAACGCAAGTAAGCGTTTCTATCTTTCCATGAACTTTTGTTGTTGTAGTATATCATTATGACATATCTGGGCCCCGGCCGAGAT
Source organism: Littorina saxatilis (assembly GCF_037325665.1). Lineage (NCBI taxonomy): Eukaryota > Metazoa > Mollusca > Gastropoda > Littorinimorpha > Littorinidae > Littorina > Littorina saxatilis. The sequence continues at coordinate 26,875,057 of NC_090257.1, forward strand.
TCGAACCCGCGACCCTAGGATCACAAGTCCACAACCTGAGCTACCCGGGCTCCCTTGAAGCCAATCGGTGTGTTTGAATCTTTAGTCCGATCGTGCAATCAAACCTGTCCAATGAAACCTTGTCCACCACTTTGTCTATAACGACCACACGAAATATATATATATATATATTTTTTAACATATTGTAAAGTTTTGACTAAATGTTTTAACTTAGATGGGGAATCGTGACTAGGGTTGTGGTGTAGGGCCTACGTAGTACGTGTCTGTGGGTCTGTGGGTCTGTGTGTATGTATGTGTAGAGCCATTCAGAGAAAACTACTGGAGGATACGTTTCTTTGATGACGTAATATCTGGCATTTTGTACAAGTTTTGGTGGCACTGTCACACCCTCATTTTTGGATTCATTTGATTACAATTCTGTAAAAGTAACTTTCGACAAAATCCGGACAACAGGATTGCATTTCAGGATTAAAGCTTGCAAATTATTTTTTGAGTTTGGCCATTAAAAGTCAGAAAATTGTATTTAAAAATAAAATGTGATGAATCGATCCAAAAAGATGTAATCTTATTCTTGATCATTTTCTGATTCCATAAACAAATCTATGTGTATCGATTGAACACTGGATTTCCCTTCTTTGAGCTATATGACGTCAGAGGCCGACAAAACGTCTGTTTAGGCGGCCAGCCGAGACTACAAAATAGTGCATGTTTGTGTGCGTTCAATCATAAAAACTACAAAAAATTCTACCCAGATACATAAATTTTATTTGTATTTTTTTACCAAAATATGACAATTTACACATATCTCGACAGTCGTTCACCTCGACCGCTAGCGCGGCCTCGGAGGAACACTGACTGTTTCGATCTGTGTGTAAAATGTCCTATTTTGGTCAAAAATACTTACAACGTTTAATGTCCTGTTTGGATTAAAACAAGCTCGAAAAAAATATACAATAGAAAAAGCACAATTTCATAAGAAGCGCTTTACACTACTGCGCTATACTGGCTTTCTGTGGCGTGAACGCGACAGCGGTCGCCGTCAGGTATGAAATCGACACAGGTATTGAGTTTTGTCTTCGTATTGTCTTTCATAATGTGAGTTCGAAGGGTTGACTGAATGTATTAATTTCGTCTACGCGACATGTTTTAAGATATTGCTTACTTGTCAACTGCGATCACATGTCTCAACGGACTGCGGCTGCCAGTTTCGGCCCAAACTAACGTTCACAACCTGTCTTTCACAACCTTTAAAATCATGTTTGTTTTAAATTTATTTTTTTAATTACATTGTACTATCTCTACATCACCAATACATAAAATTCATACACTACCATCTCGCTATACCGACTGCTAAACGTATCAGACGGACGGGACGGCTCTCAGTTAGCCGAATGCAATCACGTTGTCTTCTGCGCTTGAGTGCACCCCATACACACCTCTTGACATACTCTTGACATACTCTTGAAAGCGATAAGACACCACCCGAGTAGCCAACGGCGGCTTTCTTTAATTGCGATAACAACTCGGGTAGACAGTTTCAAACTGTCGTTAAAGACAGGTCCAACTACACTTACTTTTAAGATGTTACATTATGGAGGTCAAAATGGCCAATTTTCTGTAGTTTTTTTTGGAACAATCTATCCTGTTATTGTATTAAAAAAGAAGCTTTAATTTTTCGGCACTATATTTGATTATGGTGGACTCAGTGGAACTCATTCTGATAAGCATCGCTCCACGGCTATTGCCAGTTGTCTCTCTGACCGGACGCTACAGTCCTACGCGAATCTATATAAAAAAAAGAATACAGAGTTATCTCCCATATGTTTTTCGCGAGCACTGATCTAAATTTGAGATCAGTGTTTGCGAGACGAAAATGATTGCAGATTGGCCGACTTCGACAGTGATCTCCGTTCTGTTCTTCACAGTTATGATAAAGACATCGTTCTAAGGTCAAAACAAGTCGAAATTTTGGGACTGCTGCCGGAAGGAAACCGTAATATATGGTTTCATCTCTGTCAACTGGTTACAGAAAAAATCGTCTGCTCCAGTGAGCGCCGAAACCAAACGGTTGATTATCACGTGACACTTTTGTCATATTTAGAATTGTTTGCACAGTAAATACAGCCGCGAAAAATAGCTCGCTTGAAACTGTCTTACATTTCAATTCCTTCGTAATTTTGAAATGACAAAACACCATGAAAAATCATTATCGAAGATCGCGAATCTGCTTATATCAATAATACATTACAAAAAGCTCTAAATATGCACACACACACACAAAAATCGGTTTCCTTGCCAGACAAGGAAACTCAAGGCATCCTGTCAGGGAGAGAATGACCTGAACTCCTTTTGACCTGAGTTCAAGATGAGTGGAACTGTCCTAACATTCTCAGAGAATTATTTTCAAAGTTTATGTTTGTTTTAAACATTAATATGTGAAAACAGAATTAAGGTAGGTGATCAGCGATGCTGTCAAAACTACTCACATTACGTCATATATGGCTGGTTTTTAGTGTTGATATTTTTGTTTCGAGCGACAGATTGACTGATTTGTTTCATATCGCTTAACCGGTATTTATTGTGGTTTTTTTTAAACATTTTTTATTAGGTGTTTTTTGTGTTTGTTGTTGTTGTTGTTGTTGTAAGCACGCTGCTGGATTACACACACACACACACACACACATACACACACGGCTGAGTCTGCAGTTTTACTAGATATTGCTCGTCGTCGGCGTGTGCTCTTTCAGTAGATATTTTTGTCTTTCTTTGCATCCACATTGTGACACAGTGAAGCCGTCCACGCTGGGTGGTGGGGGTGGTTTGGACTCGATAGATAAAATATTACGATTTTTAGCATAAAGAAAACAAATCCGAATTTTTGAGCAATGGGACAATAAAATAATGAAAAGAATTAAATAAATCTAATTGATCCCTTGACTTTGGGGTAGCGCAACTCTGTTGCTACTAGCTTTCTTCTGGGAGAATGCGACCCGAATTTCCCAGCGACGGGAAAATACATTAATGACAAAAACATCTTATAGATCCCTTGACTTCGGGGTATCGCGACTTTGTTGCTGCTAGCTTTTCTCTGCGAGGAAGCGCCCGAATTTCCCAGCGATGGGACAATAAAGTAATGAGAGAAAAAAAATCTAATATATCCCTTGACTTTGGGGTAGTGCGACTCGGTTGCTGATAGCTTTTCACTGGGAGGAAGCGACCCGAATTTCCCAGCGAATAGACAATAAAGTAATGAAAAACAACAATCTAATATATCCCTTGACTTTGAGGTAGCGTGTCTCTGTTGCTGCTAGCTTTCCACACGGAGGAAACGCCCCGAATTTCCCAGTGATTGGACAATGAAGTAAAGAAGAAAAAACATCTGATAGATCCCCTGATTTGGAGGAAGCGCGACTTTGTTCCTGCTAGCCTTCCATTGGGGGGAATTGACCCGAATATCCCAGCGATGGGACAAAAAAGTAATGAAATAAGAATCAAAACATTTAATAGATCCCTTGACTTAATTTGGAGATGACAAGAAAATATCGGGCGTATTTACGTGATTTGTAAATCGCGGGGCGATTGTTTTACATTTTTACAAATCACGGGTTGACACGCTCGCATATTACGTCTTCTATGCTATTCCTTCTGATTCTTTCTTTATTTGGTGTTTAACGTCGTTTTCAACCACGAAGGTTATATCGCGACGGGATTCCTTCTGATGCAGGTGTCGATCGCATTTACGATCAAAAACAGGAGTTTTTGCGTCAATTACTAAGGGCATTATGCCAAAAAGCGCTGTATGTCAGCAAGGACTTGTTAGTTTGCTTTGAAACTTTCCGAATATTTTGCCTACATACTACATGTAAGCTACTACGGGTAGTACATAGACAAATTGAACGAAATGACATATGAATTAATGCCTTAATTTGGGTGCGTAATTTGTCGCAATAATGTGTTGCCGAAGGATTTTAATAGATATGCGCGGAGCGGAATGTATGTGGCCTTTCTGATTCCTTATTGAAAACATTTAATAGATCCCTTGACTTTGGAGATGACAAGAAAATATCCGGCGCATTTACGTGATTTGTAAATCGCGGGGCGATTGTTTTACGTTTTTACAAATCACGGATTCACATGCTCGCATATTTTGTGTTCTATGCTATTCCTTCTGATGCAGGTGTTGATCGTATGTGCGGTCAAAAACGGGAGTTTTTTGCGTTAATTACGAGGGGCATTATGCGAAAAAGCGCTGTATGTCAGCAAGGACTTGTTAGTTTGCTTTGAAACTTTCCGACTATTTTGACTACATACTACATGTACTACGGGTAGTAGCTAAGACAAATTGAACAAAATGACATGGGAATTAATGCCTTAATTCGGGTGCGTAATTTGTCGCAATACTTTGTTGGTGAAGTTTGTTTAATTCAACTGGTAAAAGTAGCACAAATGGTAAACATTATTTAGTGTGTGTTATTCATGTGTTATTTTTGTAAAAGAGTAATTCATTCAGTGTTCACAACAGGTGTTTTAAAAATGTGTTTAAAAGTGGAATGTTTACAGTATATACAACAACTTATTCGGAACGATAACCTCGATAAGATCAAACGAATTATGTATTGTTTGCTTGTCATGTGGGTAATCCTTACACGTAACAAACAACAAACAAACCACAAGGTAGTCCACATCGTATGGCCCAGAGAGGTAATAAAAGCTCGGAAAAAATCAGACACTCAGCGAGCCACTTCTGTTCTCCGACAGGGCCTATTTCTCCCACATGAAAGTTAGCTGCAACAGAGTCGCGCTACCCCAAAGTCAAGGAATATATTAGATTTTTCTCTCTCATTACTTTATTGTCCCATCCCAAGGTAGTCCACATCTTATGGCCCAGAGAGGTAATAAAATCTCGGGAAAAAAATCAGACAGTCAGCGAGCTACTTCTGTTCCCTGACATATGGCCCATCATGGCCTATTGCCTATTTTCGCGGATAGGTGTGATATTGTGAGAGACGGACACTTGACTTAAAGTGTGAAGCGACTAGAACACCAAAAGCGTTTCTGCTTCAAGACAGGCCTTCGCACTTAGGCTGTGTCTGTGACGAGCTGGAAACATAAGTTAAATCAAAGCGTGAAATGTGTTCGATGTATTTTTGATTTCTTCAACATTAATTTTGTTTAAATTGCAGTTTCGGTATAAGCGTGGTCCCTCTTATATACTGATAATGGTAATAGTAATCATAAACAAGTCGCGTAAGGCGAAAATACAATATTTAGTCAAGTAGCTGTCGAACTCACAGAATGAAACTGAACGCAATGCCATTTTTCAGCAAGACCGTATACTCGTAGCATCGTCAGTCCACCGCTCATGGCAAAGGCAGTGAAATTGACAAGAAGACCGGGGTAGTAGTTGCGCTAAGAAGGATAGCACGCTTTTCTGTACCTCTCTTTGTTTTAACTTTCTGAGCGTGTTTTTAATCCAAACATATCATATCTATATGTTTTTGGAATCAGGAACCGACAAGGAATAAGATGAAAGTATTTTTAAATTGATTTGGACAATTTAATTTTGATAATAATTTTTATATATTTATTTTTCAGATCTTGTTTTTAATCCGAATATAACATATTTATATGTTTTTGGAATCAGCAAATGATGGAGAATAAGATAAACGTTAATTTAGATCGTTTTATAAATTTTTTTTTTTTTTTACAATTTTCCGATTTTTAATGACCAAAGTCATTAATTAATTTTTAAGCCACCAAGCTGAAATGCAATACCGAAGTCCGGGCTTTGTCGAAGATTACTTGACCAAAATTTCAACCAATCTGGTTGAAAAATGAGGGCGTGACAGTGCCGCCTCAACTTTCACAAAACGCCGGATATGACGTCATCAAAGACATTTATCAAAAAAATGAAAAAAACGTTCGGGGATTTCATACCCAGGAACTCTCATGTCAAATTTCATAAAGATCGGTCCAGTAGTTTAGTCTGAATCGCTCTACACACACACACACACACGCACACACGCACATACACCACGACCCTCGTTTCGATTCCCCCTCGATGTTAAAATATTTAGTCAAAACTTGACTAAATATAAAAAGATAAAACAATAAAGTTTTTTTATGTATTGCAAATCCTGACATGGTTCTGGGCGTTTCACAAAATTAATGTGTTAACAAAATTACAAAGCAATGTACATAATGAACATTTTAAAACAAAACCATTTTCTCCCTATAAAAATCTACTAGTACTGTGGCATCAGCATTAACAGGGAAAACAAATCTGAAAATTATTAAAAGCACAATCACCTACAAGATGCACATTATAATACATTATTTATCCAGAATCTATCATAATATTGATTGTTTGTTATTATGTGTTTGCGGCTGCCAGTTTCGGTCAAACTAACGTTCACAACCTGTCTTTCACAACCTTTAAACTCATGTTTGTTTTGAATTTATTTTTTGTAATGACATTGTACTATCTCTACATCACCAATAAATAAAATGCATACACTACCATCTCGTTATACCGACTGCTAAACGTACCAGGCGGGCGGGACGGCTCTGAGTTAGCCGAATGCAATCACGTTGTCTTCTGCGCTTGAGCGCACCCCATACACACCTCTTGACATACTCTTGAAAGCGATAAGACACCACCCGAGTAGCCAACGGCGGCTTTCTTTAATTGCGATAACAACTCGTTTCAAACTGTCGTTAAAGACAGGTCCAACTACACTTACTTGTAAGATGTTACATTATGGAGGTCAAAATGGCCAATTTTCTGTAGTTTTCGGGGGAGAAATCTATCCTGTTACTGTATTAAAAAAGAAGCTTAAATTTGTCAGCACATTATTTTATTTTAGTACCAGTTCAGTGCCTCATATGGCTTTTTGACCAATCAGGACGGATTCTAGGTGACCCTCTAAATGTTATAACGTTCAAGCAGGGACCCTTTTTGTTTATCAAGCAAAACATTGACAAGACAAAGTACAAATTTAAATCAACAATACCAACGTGATTTATTCTAAAGAATGACACTTCAAATGCTGCGAGATAATACTCTCTTTATCTAAAAAAAAAAAAGTACAGAAAAGCTAGTTTTGTCGGTGGGTGCTTCACGGAATAGCAAAGCACCGCCCATCCTCTGAGTGTGCAATGCCGACCCGCTCACTTGGAATCTAAATGATCAAAGTTCGAAAAAATCTAGTGAAATTGCGTCACTCGCTTTACGTCAAATGTATCTTTACAGCATTTCCCATCGTCTGGAGTCGGTTCTAAATCTCTCTCTCTCTCTCTCTCTCTCTCTCTCTCTCTCTCTCTCTCTCTCTCTCTCTCTCTCTCTCTCTCTCTCTCTCTCTTTTTCTCTCCTCTCTCTCTCCCCCTCTCTCTCTCTCTCCCTCTCTCTCTTTTTCTCTCTCTCCCCTCTCTCTCACTATTCTCTTTCTTTCTCTCTTTCTATCATCATCATCATCATCATCATCATCATCATCATCATCATCATCATCATCATCATCATCATCATCATCATTTTTCTTTTCTTTTCTTGCTCCTCTTACAGTATCACGGTAAATGTTCCCAAATAGATCCTAGTTACCTCAGAGGACGTTAATCCCCAAAGTCAGCCAGTCAGTCAGTCATTAAAGGCAAAAGCGAGGTAACGCACAACTGGGTCCGACCAGTAAAGCCGTCGCTGCCTGTGTGACAACCACCATAAAAATCTACCACAGCGGGAAACTTTCAAGTTAAGTATTTTCAACCATCATGTGCCCGCATTCAACTTTACAATCAAAGGATGTCTGTTGAGATAATCGAATGGATCAAAACTTTGAAACCTGCGCGCATATTCTAAGCCGACTAACACATAATTGTTAAGGACATCATAAAATGGTTCTCGGTGAAAACTTGACCGAGGGCCATTTTACGACGTCCTTGACTCGAGTGTGTGACGTATACTCTTATGCTCTGCTTCTTGGGCAAGGTAAAGAACACCGAAAATATTTCAATGCCGTTCTCGAGCTACGCTGACTTTTACAAAGGGTACAGCTGACACGGCTTACGTAATCTGGTTTCCTGGTCATTTGTGTGAAAAATCTGTCCGACAAAGAAGAAGAAGAAGAAGTGCGCGCAGAGAGAGAGAGAGAGAGAGAGAGAGAGAGACAGACAGACAGACAGACAGACAGACAGACAGACAGACAGACAGACAGACAGACAGACAGACAGACAGACAGACAGACAGACAGACAGACAGACGACAGACAGACAGACTTTCCGCACTCGTTAAAATGTCAGTCGATACTGGAATGAATGTTGAAACATTGTAAACCTAAAAAAAAATAATAATATTAAAATTAAACATTCATACGAGTTACTATCTGTGACAAGAACGCATAAGAAGTATAGCAACTAAATATTAATCCGCTTACCCATTGCTCCTCTTCGCACCTCGGCCTGTGAGTCGTCCTTTTCCTGAGTACTTGCACACAAGTTTTGCGTATGCATACTTCAGTTCGTCTGGAAAGGGCTGTTTTGAATTCTTGTTCGCAAGTTGAACAGCACGACTGTATTTGACCTCGTACACCAAATCGTTCTTTCTGGAAAAGTCTGCCAGCCGTTCAGTAAGATCATTCCAACTTCTGAATGTTTTCCCCAACTGTCATTTGTGCCATTTCTCAGCGATTGATCAACGGTGTGGTTATTATGGATGTAGTAAGTGTCGAATTGTGAGAATGAACAGTTCTGTCCGCCAAGTGGTTTTAAACACTGCGCGTATTTGCACCAAGTAATAACGTGTCACATCAAAATAGTTCTTTACCTGTCAGATAGTTTAGCGCCAAAAACATGAACCAATGATAGCCCATGGATTAGTAAGTCATATGATGTTGGGGCGGGGCCAATGAACTAATGTCAACACAGTAAGTATCAACCAATGTTTGGCTCCGCCCCCACATCACGTGGACTGGGTGGCCGAGTGGTAACGCACTTGCGCTCGGAAGCGAGAGGTTGCGAGTTCGACCCTGGGTCAGGGCGTTAGCAATTTTCTCCCCCCTTTCCTAACCTAGGTGGTGGGTTCAAGTGCTAGTCTTTCGGATGAGACGAAAAACCGAGGTCCCTTCGTGTACACTACATTGGGGTGTGCACGTTAAAGATCCCACGATTGACAAAAGGGTCTTTCCTGGCAAAATTGTATAGGCATAGATAAAACAATGTCCACCAAAATACCCGTGTGACTTGGAATAATAGGCCGTGAAAAGTAGGATATGCGCCGAAATGGCTGCGATCTGCTGGTCGATGTGAATGCATGATGTATTGTGTAAAAAATTCCATCTCACACGGCATAAATAGATCCCTGCGCCTTGAGTCCGAGTCTGGAGATACGCGCGCGATAGAAGACTTCATATATATAATCACGTGACCCATAAACCCATCGCCTGTAATTAGATCATACTATTACCGCTTCAGTTCTGAGACATCCTGCTTGCTGGCGCGCGCGCAGAGAAAAAAATTCCCTCTTTATCTTCGCTTCTGATGCTCATCCTATTGTTGTTGGCACTCGGGTTTGTTTGTTTGCTTAACGCCCAGCCGACCACGAAGGGCCATATCAGGGCAGTGCTGCTTTTGACATATAATGTGCGCCACACACAAGACAGAAGTCGCAGCACAGGCTTCATGTCTCACCCAGTCACATTATTCTGACACCTGACCAACCAGTCCTAGCACTAACCCCATAATGCCAGACGCCAGGCGGAGCAGCCACTAGATTGCCAATTTTAAAGTCTTAGGTATGACCCGGCCGGGGTTCGAACCCACGACCTCCCGATCACGGGGCGGACGCCTTACCACGAGGATTGGAACTCGGGTAACAGGGAGCGAAGGGCAGTGCCCCACCTAGTGATCGAGTGCCACAACCCAGACTTTTCCCTTAATATATATATATAGGTTTTAAACTCCTGCTTCCGGATTATACAAAACACATTAAAACATGTATTAAACAATGGCGACTGCACGTGAGAGGGAACAATAAAGAGACCAAAAAGCAATGTACTCACGTTAAAATGACGAACACGGAACGAATAACAGCGACGTTTCGACCTAAGGGTCTTCTTCAGGCACAAAAACACAAAAATACACACACAAAAAAGAAGAAGAAAGACGATAGAACAAATGAAGAGAAGAATAACTGACAAAACAACTGCACTGCACAAACCAACAAATGACAAAGACACAACACTTCGAATTAACCTAAAATAAATCTCATAACAAAATAATTGTAATCATTTTTTTTTTTTACAGGAATGTATATGTTTCTGTGTTTGTTTTTGTTTTAATACAAAAAAAACCGTGATCAAATAATCAGAACTCTTTCAAAATACTCTGAATAAAATATATTAAATGCAATAACTTTTTTTTTTTTTTAATTCAAATAAATGTTTTAGTTTGACTGCATTTGAATAGAAACTGAATTCTGATGAAAGCAGTTACTGTAAAGTCATTTGAAGTCACATGATAAAAATCACATGGTTTAGTTGAGCAGACCACAAAGTGCAGAGCTAAAATATGTGTATGAATCTGTGTGAAAATCCAGTCCGTTTGTCCACAGGGATGCTAGGAAGCAGTCAAATGGGGTCGCTCAATCTGCTCAAATCCAGTCAAATGGGGTCGCACGGGCCGACAAATGGGGACGTCCCCGTTTGTCGGAAGCGTCCCCATTTGACTGCTCTCCAGTGACAATCGTCCCCATTTGTCGGTAAAACCACCTACACACACACACACACACACACACACACACACACATACACACACACACACACACACACACACACACACACACACACACACACACACACACACACACACATAGAGAATACTACATGGCTTGCTGTGTCGTGCCATATTTACACGAGTTGTTTTTTTAAAGATTGAACTGCGAGCGAAAGCGAGCTGTTCACTATTTGAACAAGAGGCGAAGCCTTCAAGGCTCACGCAAGAAATAGACAAACAGTAACACAAACTCAATCACTCCATCACACATACACACCCACACACACAGTAAGCTTAGGTGACACTGTGCAAGAAAGAGAGACACTAGATCTAGATCTGTCTGTCTGCATGTAGAATAGTCTCGGCCCGCTCAAAATAACAATGACCGAGACCACACACACCACGCGAGAGAAAAAGACTACAGGGAGGCATGCCGTCATGATGCATTAATTGACGTCAAACACTTTTGACCGTGACGTAATCTTATGCGAGCTTTATCCATAGTCTTGGATAACCACTCACACATAGACTCGGAAATGTTAAAGTTTCTACCACAGACATACACACACACGCACGCACACACACACACACACACACACACACGCACAAACGCACAGACAGACAAAGTTACGATCGCATAGGCTACACTTCGTGAGCCAAAAAGCAACGAGTGTAAATCTGGTACGAAACAGCAAACCATGTAGTATTCTGTTTATCCTACATACTGTACAAACGTGTATTTTACTGAAAATGTCCTGCAGTCGAGGCAGCTAAATTGAAGACGCTTGTTTTGGAACCTCGATCTCTTGTAAAGCCTCGTGCAATCTATTACGTCAAAGCAAAGAAACGTCACTCTGAAAGTGTGGCGTGACGTGTTAGTTCTAAAGATTCATGGAGGGTAATTAGTGAGCGCAAATTTTGTTTCTATAATGACGTTTGTCTTGGTGACTTTGGCACCATAAGCAGTGGAAAAACAGGTCCCTGCCAGACTTGCTTGACATGACCTCATTTACACGATATACACACGTGTGATTTGAACGATTATTATCTGACGGGTGTCTCTCTCACGTATGTAGGATAAACATACTTACAATCCATCCTCCGTTGTCCGTGGTCTGATCGCAGTACACAGTGACTGGTTCTCCTGACACACACACTGTGCGGAGACCGCTTTGAGGGTCAAGACTCAACCAGTCCACACAGCTTTTACCTGGGGGGAAAATAGAACAAAACAAATTAATAGATTGCTCATGAATATATGACAATCCAAACATTCAGAATTCAGAATAGTTTATTACCTGCGGTAAATAAATGACCCTACTGTTGCAGTTTAGAAGATACTATAAGATGTTTGGTGGCTTAATTGTTGGCAGACCAGCTTTTGTGTTGCTCCGAGGGGACCATAATCGTCTTTTCTTTCATCTTTATCGACCAAGGCCGCGGTTGATAAATATGTTACAAAAGGCCATATGCTCCCAGAGGACCAACAACAAAATGCTGGTCTGACAACAAGCCAGCAAACATCGTTTTTGTCATCATTTTGGTGGTGCGACAAGTACGCATGATTACCCAACGGGAGCCGGATTTTTAGAATGCACTTCATGGCCTTAAAACGTGTCACCAGTTCAATCGATCGCGTCATAATTGAAAATGTGATGTCAAACGTAAACTTTACGTCGCTTTTCTTGGAGTCTAAAAATGCACAGGGGTGCCATCCTATCTGCAAGGTCAGTCACTTTTTAGCATGTACCCTTCCTTTTTAGTGTTTTAAGCCTTTCGTTGTACAATGTGTGATTGCACAGATTAGTTGCATGATTATCAACACTGATTGAGTCTTTGTGAGTGAACGTTTTAGTACTTTTACAGTCTTTGTCATCGGAAACACGAATTCAAAACCGCGATGGTTCCAAAAATTAAAACAAAAACAACACGGACTCTTTTCCATCGAGGAATGGTGGAAGGAAAATAGTGTGGCGTGTCTTTGCTTTTAGTGGCTTACAAAATGGTATTCGTGAATAAAGTTTCGATTCTTTTATTTTGATTTTGAAAGAAAAAATTAGAGCCGACACAATGCAAACCTGGAAATCACGGTAGAAGCCACTTTCGCGTTCAGTTTGCTTGATCAAGAACTTGTGCGACAGCCATTGTGTAACCAGGAAGTGACGTATCTTTAGCTACACTTGACGTCATTTCAACCTTTTAGAGAGAGAGAGAGAGAGAGTGAGTGAGAGAGAGAGAGAGAGAGAGAGAGAGAGAGAGAGAGAGAGAGAGAGAGAGAGAGAGAGAGAGAGAGAGAGAGAGAGAGAGAGAGAGAACACGCATAGTTGATTAACGCAAATTTATTGCAATGAAACAAACAAGAACACGAACACTTTCTTTGCTTGAAATATAAATTCGTTCCAGTTTATCTTGGATTCTTGTCATTGGGCCTCATCAACTTAGGAGTAAAAAAAAAGAAGAAAAAAACAACCACACACACGTACACAACTTAATGTAACTGAATGGAATTTGGCGCTCTGCAACTGAAGACAAAGAAGAAACTCATTGCGGCATTGTGAAATTGAAATTGAAAACTCCTCCATGAATGGGCGCATCAAAGGTCACTGCTGGCTGGCGGAGTGTGTTTCCGCCTGAGGCCGAGGCACTGGAATCTGCGTCATCAGTAGTTGACGTCATAGCTCCCAACTTTGAGACTGTGCAAGTGCGCGTGGTTGACAGAATTCGGGAAACTTGCAGTTGCTGGTTGTCGGACATTTTCGCGTAACTGAGTACAGACTGAATGTTTTTATGTCCTGATTTCTCCATTATATGGGTTGGGGGAACTCCAGAATCATTGAGCTTCTGTAGCAGCGTCTTCCTCGCCGAGGTACCCGAGATTCGTTTACTTGTGGTGGAAGATATCTCGGACGCGGCCGCCATTTCTTTCATCAAACTGCCGATTGTGTTCACTCCCATCGGCATTGCACGAAACCATTGTTTGCCTGGTTTCGGATCATGGACGCATGTGAGGTAGAACGGACAGTTGGAGCCGCATGTTTCTGCAGGGCGAAGAGAGGCATATTTCTCGAAGATCTTCACAGGGCACCGCTCAGGGTTTTCAACATCTTCATACGCTCGCGGTTTTGCCCTGACATCCTGCCTGGAGACCCCTGTTCTTGTTTTCGTGGTTCGCTCGTTGAATTCCAAGAAGCGGTGGCCACTGCTGTCCATCTGAACGTCGGACCAGCACATCTGGCGATGTTCGGTTCTTGCCCGCATTCCAAAGTGGAGGCAGTTCAACCACCACAGGGTGTTGATTATGGCTCTTGGTGTGGACACTCCCAACTGACCAGAGTCCCACAGTGTTTCCACCTCTTCGTCCGTTAGTGCACACGCTCTTTGAGGTAAGTTTCCTTTCCCTGCTGATTTCAGCTTTTTTTTGTTTGCTTTTTGCAACTGCTCGAACGTTTTCAAACAGCGTATCATTGCTGGAAAAAATCTTGCCTTTTCCGTTCGCTGCCATGTGCCGATCGACGGCGGACAGAAATCCTCGAATCGTACCTGGTTCATATTCATCTCCATCTTCGCGTTTCACCGTTGTAAGAAACTTGACAAGAATGTTTGCAACAAGTTTTGGATCCTCAATTTTCGCTATATCAGCTGATCTCATCTGTTTTGCAAACTCTTCGGTTTGAAGAATGAAATCTGAAATCAGCCGTATCATATGTTCAGTTTTTCTTTTGGTGTTGGCGTTTTCTGTATCGGTGATGAGAGCGTTCACATCGTCATCAGTCACTTTCTCGAATCTCCTTTTTTTGGGCGCAGCGGCCATTAAATTTTCGTCCTCTTCATTGAAGTCTTCTAAGAAAAAGTCGCTTATCAAATCAAAATCGCCGTCCATCTTGACGAACGAACGTTGGCGTGTGAATACACAACCGGAAATAGATCTAGATCTAAATTGATCTCTATGACCCGTGCCTTGATACCATTGAGATCATAGGAGATGCACAGCAGTGCCGATACCAGGTTTCTTTAGCTTCACTTTAAAATGATATCAGAACGATAGTTATTCACTTGAAAGTGAACACAGGAGAGTTGTATACATGTATATACCCCATGACCTCCCTTCTTTGTCTCTGTAAATCTACTGTGGGTATATTTCTTGTATTTTAAGAGTACTATATTGTTATACCAATATGGTATATCAATTTTACTCTTATAACACAAGAAACAGGGGGTGCACTACTTTCTGTCGACTTGACATTCCACAATGCACATGTACCAGTCGACTAGATGTGCCTGGGAATACCACGGTGTTGAGAACTTGCGCGAGATCGTTCGCTCAGTTTTAGTCTCGATCTGCCGAGACTATCGAGACTATCATCACAGCATCGTAGATGTCATGACGTCTGTCGTCCATCGCGTCATTTTTCGGGGACCTAATTGTCCACTGTTATTTGTTTCCTCGTTTTCGATGTACTATTTTTCTCTTGTGATCAACATGATAATTCTAGCCGGCTCTCTCCAGTAAAACAGAAGTCAAACTAGCAATCGTTAAAAACCCAATCCGTCCGACCTGCACTGCCAATATTTTCACGCTACAGTCATGCCTAAGATGTCACAGGCGTGCTCTTTTCGGTACACGGGCGCAGTGGCGTGGTGGTAAGACGTCGGCCTCCTAATCGGAAGGTCGTGTGTTTGAGTCCCGTAGGTCGCTGCCGCCTTGTAGGTTAAAAGTGGAGATTTTTCCGATCTCCCAGGTCAACTTATGTGCAGACCTGCTAGTGACTTAACCCCCTTCGTGTGTACACGCAAGCACAAGACCAAGTGCGCACGGAAAAGATCCTGTAATCCATGTCAGAGTTCGGTGAGTTATAGAAATACAAAACTACCCAGCATGAGAGATGTTCAACGTACGGGCTACCTCACCTGCCTTGACCTCTCACCAATTCATTGTAAAGCGCTTCGAGAACGTCAAGCGTAAAGCGCTTCGAGAACGTCAAGCGCTCAATAAATCTCCCATATTATTATTAGTAGTAGTATTATTACACACGCTCTTATCGGTACATCATCGACTACAAGAGTCCTCTGGACAGGTAGTTTCATGCCTTTTTCAAGTATTTCTATCTCTTCTGCGGTGCAGTAGGCTCTATTGATGATGAAGGTGTCCAAGATATCAGCAGATGCATACATGTGTATAACCACTAGGTATTCAGTCAAATCAGTGTAAGAGGCGTTCAACTGACAGGGACAGCGACGCCGCCATTATGCACCAACTTGGCATTGATCAACAGGCGTGCCTTAAGAATAAGTTATGTGAAGAGGTTAAGCCCTCAGTGCCTCATCTGAACAGACAACTGAAGCTTAATGTTTCCATCGCACTTTGACTTTTGGGTCTTCAAGGGATATACAGGTTACAACACTCGTGATTTTTCTAAATGGATTGTATTTCAGTCAAGACCCCGGGCAAATATTAAAGGGACTCACTCGCCAGAGGCTCATGTGTCCCTTGATGTTCATCCGCTGGGTTCTTGACTGAAATACAAGCCATACAAAACAAAACACTCGTGATTTAACCTATACATATAAACAAAACATTGACAGACCCTCCCTCACCCACACACCATACTCATACTTTTACACAGCGCTGTCATGCGACCTCAAGCAAATGAAAAGACATCGAGGTAAGCCAGCACATATCAACTCCTCAACCAGACACAGCAGCAAACCAATGGTCGACAGTTTTGTTGACCAACACATTCTTCAAACAAATGGTCTTATATCCCGTGTTTCCTTTTTAAATAATTAAAGTTATTGGTATCTTTTGTGAAAGGTTTTCTCTGTATGTACTCACGAGCTCTCATACTGCACTGTTTGGTCAGCTCTGATATGGTTTGGTTCAGGTATAGGCCTAGTTCCTGAAGTTGCATCGTCTGGTGTTGAAGAAGGTTCGCCTGGTCCTTGTTCACTTGCATCATGTCTTCTATGGTTCCATTCTGGTCCTTGTTCACCTGCTCTATCTCCCTCTGGCGGGCCTCCAAGAACGACAACCTGACGTCCTTGTTGTCTACGTAGAGCTGGGCTGCAGCTTTCCGCAGCGAGGTAGCGGTCAGACAGCGGGCAGCGGGGGCAGAAGGGGGCAGGTGACAGGAATAGCTACCTCCCTGGACAGGGCTGGACAGCGACAGGACAAACGTGCCATTGTCCCGGTAGCTGCTGTTCCTCACCTCACCTGATGGGGTCTGTCAGACAATCAATGTTCGACATGGAGAAAATTTCGAAAAATCAACGGTGGTGTAAGATAGACAACTAGTACGGAACGACAAAGCAGAAAGCAAGTGGTCAAAACAGAGAACTGAAAGCATGTACATGTACTGTCCTCAGATGATCTGAAATAAGTTGACATTCTGTCGATTGAGGCCGTGCTGTGTTTCCACTGTGAAAAATAAATGCCACATTAGTAATATGAAACATCACACACACACACACACACACACACACACACACACACACACACACACACACACACACACACACACACACATACACACCTTCCAGACGACATCTACAGGGGGATGACCAAGGTCCACAAATTGACCACAGTGTAGCTGCAGTGTCCAGTCCTCTGTGACGTCATCCCGAACCGCGTTACTCAGTGTGAGGCGGAGGGCGTCATCTTGTGTAGCTGGGGGTCTGTCTGCAACGAACAGTGAATGTGCTAATTTATATGACCGCTGTCACAGTACATTATAAACTACGCACTTTTAATTTTCATTTTCCTGCCACAGTTGATCCACGACGGTTACATTGGCTTTTGAAATAAAATAGTCCTAAATGTTTTGACAAATACAAAGTGTTAACACACATAACATAATAATGCAAATAGATGAATGTAGCAATCACGTTGCTTTACACTCGTTTATCTTCGACATCGCTTGCTGGTAGTTGTTGCTCATCATAGAAAGCCATCACGTGAAAAAACAAAAACAATTACCTGTAACAGACAGCGTCACCGTCCTCCACACGGAAGCAAGAGACGAGTTTGCCTGCTCAAGTTTCACTTGCACAGAATAGTTGCCGGAATCCTGAGGTCTGGCGAAGCGTAGAGACAGCCCCGCGTTGGGGAGAAAATCAACACGTGTGTTGTCCGTCGCGTAGAAATGTTTTCCTTTGTACGTTGCTATCTGGGTCCTCTTGTCCTTGCCTGGTGCCTGCGGAAAATATTGCCCGATATATTTATTTTATTCCATTGACACGGAAACTATATCAAGCTTATAATGTGATAATGTTTAAATTCTATACTCAGCAATTATTAAAATAATGTAATTGTATACGTACATATGATGTTATATTGTTTTAATTCTGTTTTCACTCTTACTGTATAACAATTTGAAATATTACGTTTTATACGTTAAATAAATATTCTTTCTGCTGAGTCGGACTGTGAGGCGATGGTGATGAAAGGAAAGAGAGAACAATGAAGAGAGAAAGAGAGAGAGAGAGAGAGAGAGGGTGGAGAAAGAGAAAGAGAGAGAGAGAGAGAAAGAGAGAGAGAGAACAATGAAGAGAGAGAGAGAGAGGGTGGAGAGAAAGAGAAAGAGAGAGAGAGAGAGAGAGAGAGAGAGAGAGAGAGAGAGAGGGGGGGATATATAATGTCTTGATAAAATATTGTCACGTGTTGTGAACTGTGAGTTGATAAAGATGAGGAAACAGGTAAAAGAGAAACACATTATATATTTTCCCCGACATCAATGTGAAAAGTCTTGTTTACCCTTTGTCTTTAAAAAAACAACAACCCAGAAACAGCTTGTGTGAGGAAATACATCAATTCATATTCGTGTAGTAACCTTTGTACAATTGAGCATGTGGTTAGTAACCTGTTTCCATCACTCACAAATTGTGTGTGTTATATAACAGATTTGCTAAATGGTGGAAGCTAATGTGTCGAACCTGAAACCACCAGTCACGGCCGAGCATGGTCTCTCCAAGTCCCGTCACGAAAGACCAAGCGAAGGACGCGCTGCCTCCTACACATGCCTTGATCTTCGCCTTGTCTTCAGGGCCTCCGTCCCACTGATAAGCCTCCAACGCTGTACAGTAATAAGGTGTCTCAATTACTCCAAATAATATGCATGTATTCACACCATGGTAACACTTTTGCTACGTCTGAAGGTTGACTGACTTACAGTGCTCTAGACTGAAGGTTTTGAGGAAGGGATGTTAATGGACTATGAGACGGCTTTTGCGAGTTTATGAATCAGTTTTATCAATAGCATTTCAGTATGTTCCCTTATTGTGAGAGGATTGCGCAACCCAAAAAGGAAAGAACATCTATATTTGATTTTTGAAAAAATAACAAAGATATAGGATTTGAATTGCTTGCAGGAATCATATTTAAATGACAACGTGTAAAATAAGTGGGAGAGATATGAAAAGAACGAGTGTTATATTCGTCAGTTTTATGTAATAAAATGGGACAAATTATTCTATCGAAGAGAGCTTTGGTAGTGAAGCAGAATTAGTATTTTAAACAAAAGGAATATAATATTTACAGTTGAACATGTTTCTTTTTATTTGGTGAAGATTTGTTTGACTATCTTTTTTAGAATTAAAAAAAAAATCCCAAATCAAAGAGACTGAAAACGTTCCAAAATTCATTAAAAAAAAACCAAGAAAGGTAAGTTGTTGGAACGGTTTTTTATGACAAAACAATACGTTATAGTCAACAATATATGGACCCACCGGGGCACAGACAAACAATTAGTGACAAACTTATGTTCATGGAATGTTCGGCAGCTTGTTAGGAAATCACAGGCAAATAATTCGACATCGAGAGAATTTAGAGAAAATCAACGATGATGTCATCTATGTTAAATGTAAAAAGGAAAGTTATGAGAGATCAAAACGAAAGAAGAAAGAAAAGATTTAGTTAATAATTAGAGGAGATTTTATGAGATCAAAACAAATAATAAAAGAAATGTTAGAAGTAAAATATTAGAAGAAAATTTATGAGAGATCAAATCAAAAGAAGAAAGAAAAGACTTAGCTAAATAAGAAGAGATTTTCTGACTAAATGTAAAAAGGAAAGAACGAAAAGGCTGAGACAAATAGTACGAGGAAATCAATGAGAGGGCGAACAAATAAAAAAACGTAATAGCTGAGTAAACCTTAAGAAGGGATTTTTTTAGACGACGAAAAAAATAAAGAAAGAAAAGGCTGCATTAAATATTAGAAGGGAATTGATGAGGGAGCAACACAAACGAAAGAAAAACAATGCTGAGTAAAATATAAGAAGGGAATTGATGAGACAGCGAAACAATAAAAAAATAAATAAAAAAGCCTTTGTAAATTATAAGAAGGAAAGTTATAAGAGATTGAAACAAAGAATAAAAGAAAAGGGTGAGTAAAATATTAGAAGGAATTTATGAGAGAGCAATTAAAGAAATAAAGAAATAGCAGAGTAAAATGAAATATGGGAACTTATGAACGAGCAAAGCAAAACAAGAAAGAAAAGACTAAGGTAAATGTTAGAAAGGTTTCTATGCGAGAGCCATACAAAGAAAGAAAGAAATAGCTGAGTAAAATATTAAAAGGCAATTTACGAAAAATTGAAACAAAGATTGAAAAAAACTGAGTAGAATTTAAGAAGGGAATTTATGAGAGAGCAAAATAAACAAAGACAGACAGAAAAGGCTGCGTAAGAAAAATAAAAGAGAATTTATGAGAAACTGAAAGAAAGAAAAAGAAAAGACTGATTAAAATATTAGAAGGAATTTTATGAGAGAGCGAAAGAAAAAGAGAAAAAAAAGGCTAAGTAAAATATTTGAAGGGAATTGTTGAGAGAGTGAACAAATGAAAAAAGGAAAAGGCTGAGTAAAATATTAGAATGAATTTTATGAGAGCGCGAAATAAACAAACAAAGAAAAGGCTAAGTAAGATATTTGAAAGAAATTCATAAGAGAGCAAAATAAAACATAAAAACAATAGGGCAGATTAAAAGGTTAGAAGGGGATTCATGAGAGAGCGAAACAAAGACGGAAAGAAAAAGCTAAGTAAATCAATAGAAGAGAATTTACGAGAAGAAAAAAAAGGCTGAGTAAAGGAAGGAATTTGACGAGAGAGCGAACAAAGAAAGAAATGGCTGGGTAAAATATTAGAAAGGAATATCTGAGAGAGCAAAAGAAAGAAAGAAAGAAAAGGCTGATTAAACTATTAGCGGAATTAACGGCAGAGCAAAGCAAAGAAAGAAAGAAATTGAAGAGTAAAATATTAGAAGTGAATTTA
>NC_090257.1:26901080-26938580 GCF_037325665.1 Littorina saxatilis
AGCAATATAAGACAAAATGCATTGTTAACGGATGAAACGATTAAAATGACGGTGTTTCATAATAATGTAGTGACCAATTTTGCCTTGAATGAAAGTACTACACGTAGGTTGCTCCCAGTGTCGCTCTACATGGGCCTGATCTTCATCTCGCGGAAACTTCATGGAGTAGACAGTAGGCTACTGCCTCCAAAGGTGTTCCAGCTTATTCCGTCGTGGTAAGGAGCACTGCTGCTGGTCTTGTAGTCACCTTTCAGGAAGGAGTATTGGCAGTAGTTCAAACAACAAAATAGCAAAACAGTGCTGTTTGGTACCATCTGAGCTTAGAAACTGACACGGACTCAGATTGTTTCTCTTTTTTAGATGGAGGGGATGTGGGGGCGGATCACATAATTTTCCTGTTTGGGGCAATTCGACGACGCGAAGCGTTTAGTTGAGGGCTCAAAGCGTTCGAACCTCCTAGGGGCGTCAGGTGGAATGCCTCCCCCCCTCTGGAAAATGTTGATAAAAACAAGGAAAATGGAACAATCTGGTGCAATCCCAGCCACCAAACTTCCCCTAATACACCTTCCAAAAAGTAAATTTAATAAGACAAATTTGAATCAAAATAAGGACAATTGACCGATCTGGTGCAATCTGAGCAAGCAAATTACCCAACTACTTTCCAAAACCGTCACTTATAAGACAAAGATCGGCTCCTAGGGGGGTCCGGGGGCATGCCCCCCCCCCCCCCCCGGACATTTTTTTTTAATAAAAATCAAGGACAATGGAGCAATCTGGTAAAATCTTAGCCATCAGTTGTTTTTCAAAAAAAAATCTCATTTTTTAAATATTTTTTTTAGGCTAGGGGGTGGGGGGGGGGTTCCAAAAACCCCGGAACCCCCCTGGAGCCGCCCCTGGGTTGCACTTGCATTCAATGCACAACACCCCATCGACCCCCACCCTCGCCCACCCCTGCACGGTAATGGCGTGTCTAGCGCATACATCATGCACCTCGGCCTGCTTAGAAAGTTTGGCATCCTGTTTGGCAGAGACACGGCCCAATTAAAGGTACAGCTCCTCCAATGATTTTTGAGAAGTAGTATTTCGCTTCCTGGCAACGGAAAATTACCTGCACAGAGATGCTTCTGGTGTGTTATGATGAGAACAGACTATTTTATATACTTGCTCGATAAAAAAATAAAATCAAAACGTTTGTAGTTTTCCCTTTTCTTAGTTCAACATTGACCGCATGAGACATCAGGACTCCACATAGTTTTGTCACACAACCTAGATTTAATGAATAAAGTGGGGCACACAGGGCCCCGATGGTTCGGGGGTTGCATACACCACGAGAACTGGTGTGCTTAGTAGGCCCTAAACACTCAAATGACTTGTATCTGTCATTTAAACTTATAGAATGCAGTTGTGAATGTGTTTCATCAGGTCAGTATAACTGTTTTGGGTGAAAAGATTCAATCGATCTGTAAACCTTCTGTGAGGCGGAGTAGGGCTTTAAGTGACCTGTATGTGTCATTTAAAGTTGTAGAATGATATTGTGAACTAGAGGTTACATGCCGAGTCTCAGTGATTATTAAAAATAATGGTCGAAGTTAGCGGATCATGAAAAATGCGAGTTTCAGCGAGCTTTTTCATGACCGCGAACTGAGACCATTATTTTTAATATTCACTGAGGCGAGGTATGTAACCTCTTTATTCCTCCCTTCTTCAGTTATTCAAAGAAAAGAGGAGTTTTTGTGCGAAAGTTTGAATAATGCGCGGATGTATAGTTCAGGGAAAATCATTCAATTCTGTTAACACTTCTTGTCAGTTTCCCTGTTTGGACTAAAATCAAGTACACAGTTATGTTGTTATTCTGCTGTGGCGGTAAAGGCAGATAGTGTGTGTTCTGTTCATGTTTTGGTATTGCTTAGGAAATGTTCCTTCTTCGAATGGGACTAGCAGACGAACTTTTGCACCCGTGTTCCAACGTTAAAAACTGTATGAAGTTCAGTTTGCTGGGGCAAAATAGTGTATGAAACCGCTGTATGTTCTTTAAATTGATGAGATGTGTGCATTTGGTTGCGTGTGATCTGTTTATAAAATGAAATATTGTCGAAAACTAACCGTCGGATTGCAGTCTTTTGTCCAAGCAACTCAGTTCAGAAAATTTGGAAGGGGAACTACTCTTATCGCTAGACAGACTACGAGAGTTACTTGCCTTGGAAGTTTGCTTGCACTCCTAAGAGATCTAAAGCGAGTTTCTCTGCACTAATCGTTAGATTTGGATTTAGAAAACAACCAAACTCATGGAATTTATATGGAAATTAATGTGTTCAAGCCTGTAGTTGCTAATTTAAATGCAGTATGTTTGTATTGTTTGGTCTAGAGATGTATATTTTATACATTAGAGCGTTCGGAACTTTTCAATCGCTAAAGTAGTTCCCTCAAAGTTTAGCTCATCAACCTGTGAGCTATCGAGGATTCAGACCCGTTGTTGGGTAAGTGATTTTGGTTGTTGGGTAAGTTACCGAAAAATAACTAGCCCTACACGTTTACAGAGAGAAAGAAGCAGAGGGGGGAATAATGTGTTTTTTTGGTCAGTATTGCTGTTTTTGTGAACAGATTCAATCGTTCTGTAAACCTCCTGTGAGGTGGAATGGGGCTTTAACTTGTCTGTCTGTTTGCTTGCCTGCTTGTCGTTGAGGTTTCTCTGTCGGTTTTTTGGGTCGTTTTGTTCTTGGTTTTTATTTTGATTTATTAGCTTTTTATTTGGTTGTTTTGTCTGTCTCAATGAGGTTGGTCTGTTGGTCTTTTAGATTTTTTAAATTGTTTTACTTTTTTTTTCTTTTCTTGGTCAGGCTGTTTGGTTTGCTTCTGTTGGTTAGTTTATATTGAATGAGTCTTTCTCTAAAAGTATGTATTTGCCTGCTTATGTGTTCGCAAAGCTTTCTGTCTGCTTTTATCTAAGGTTTGTCTGTCTGTCTGTTAGTTGTTTGGTGGTTGTTTGTTTGCTTGCATGTACACGCACGCACGCACGCACGCACGCACGCACGCACGCGTGCACGCACACACACACACACACACACACACACACACACTCACACATACACACACTCACTCACTCACACATACACACAGACACGCGCGCGCTCATCCAATTTAGTTCTTTACATAACTATTCGTTCCTTTTTCAAAGACGGACATTTTTATTTGCCAACAATTCAACAAAATCAAACGCACGAGAAACACTCTCAAAAGCTCTACCTGCTACATTTGCAAAGCATATAACAATGTAGGCCTACACGAGTACTGGCTGCACATATAGTGAATTTGGGGACGAATTTCAGTTTGCTATGACAGTTCGAGACAGTTGTTGTATTGGAACTAGTGCTTCATGAGTCCCTCGTTTCGAATTTTAATAGATGCAAGATATTTTCAAGCCTTTAATGCGTACAATTTTGCCTTCAAATTTCCCAAAATAAATAATGACACAAGTCGGCGGACTGTAATTACGTCACAGGCACATCCCTTCTTTGCACAATGGCGCGCTTTGTTTTGAACCCGTCGACCGGTTCGACGGCACTACAATTTGTCCTTTAATTTGGCTGGGACACCCACTTTACCACCCAGGCACCATGCAGTGAATGCAGACTAACACCAGCGCAGGTTATTTTGGGGGGAAATGAAGCGGTGAAGCTCAAACGGTAAGTAGATCTACACTCATTGCTCAATCATCGTTTCGATAGCTTTACATTGACCCATAGATATCCCTTGACAGGATCGCCAACTCTGCGCGCGCGCCAACGCTGGCCCTGTTTCGAACTCCCGTCTGCGGCTGCGAGAGGTTTTGACAGTAACTTTACTTCCGGTGCAGTCTTTCAACACATGGAGAAGAAGGAGAATTTCGAAGGGGAGGTGGAGTTTGTGGCTGAGGTATGTGAAAAGCAAACAAACTAATACAAAAAGATCATTGCTGATGATTGAAATGAGTCATGTGAATCAACAATAAAGATTCATTGTGGACGGCACGTCATTATTTTTGTTTTTAACACTTGAAACGCGAGAGCATCTGACACACTGGTAAATCCGAAGCTGTGCACGCAAGCTGATCAGCAGATCGTTTTTCTGCAGAATTCTCGCTCACATCGGCCACTATTTTAGCTCAGCGAACCGACAAATTTGCAACAGAACAATTTCTGAATGTTAGAAATTCGGCTGTAGATTTATAGATACCCTTTCTATTCCATGGTTGTTGTTTTTTCAGGGGGAAAGTACCGACATCTCAATCGCTGAAAAGATGACAGCATCACCACAAAAGAAACTGCAAGAATTGCCAAAAGTAAGTAAAAATATTGACAGATCTATGTAAAAGACTATGAAAATTTAGAACTGGAACAACAGATATTCAAGAAATAACCGATAAGTGATATATTATAACTGAACCATTGATTGATTTGAATGTACATCATGCATGGAAGTTAAAAATGGTGCAGGAACTGAAGTCAGATCAACACATCAAAAAGATCAGTGCAATATATTTGTTTTCTTTCCCCTCCAGCATAATTCTGTTTTGATATATATATGCTTGATGTCTTCTGTTGTTTTTAAATTCATTGTCACTTCTAAATTGCATGCTTTATTGCAGAACGCTTGTGCATCTATCAAGAATGACAACTGCCTTTCACAGGAGCTCAGAGGGCTTGTCGACCAATTCAGTAATTGAAAAGTAAGTTTTTGAGTAAGGCGGTATAAAAAAAATCAGCTTGCAAAGTCCCAGTACCTGAAAGATCACTTTCATTCATAGTTTTCGAGCAAAAATACTGCTTCGTTGCACAGAGAGGCTACTGTTTACAAATATTTTAGGTACATGCCTGCCACTACAATATTTCATGTGTTTTTTAGGATCATTAATAGCACATGTCATAGTTGTAAGACATGATAAGGATTCATGAAAGTGGTTTGTCAACACGTTCTATAACGACAAATGGAATACAAAATTTAATATGTTCACATCCATTCATGTAAAGTGTAGTTTTGGGTTGTTGTCGTGTGTTGTTGGTTTTGATTGTGTGCATGCATCTACATCTTCAGTTTCACTCTTGGGTTGATTTCTGCTATATTTGTGTGTTGTTTTAATTATAATATTTTATTTTCTGTGTTTTAGGTGCAGATCTGGAAGAGAAACTTCTGCTTCTTCATGACTGCCTAGTTCCCTGAGGCAAGGTTGGGAATGCTGCCAAGGAGAAGGCGTGGGCCAGGTACTACTCTGCTTTTTCAACCCAGCATTCAGGCATTACTGAGTTGACAGTATCCCCTGCAGTTTCAGCCTGGATTGCCTTGAACATGTTTATACTGTTGGTGTCTTAAAGGCCTATGAAGAAAAACTAGGGAACCAGTAAGTGCATTAGAAATCAAAGAGGATGAAGAGGACAATGCAAAGTATGTTGGAGTATGTGTTGCCAAAAAGCTAAAACAGAGAGTTTGGTGTCTCCAAAAGAGTGCGTACAGAGATGAGAAATTGCAGTGTTTGGAAGCCCTGACTTGCGCACCTGAATTCTACAGTGAAGAGAGTGAAACCACCCCTGACATGACAAGCGCATGCTGAACAAGGGCAAACTGACCTTTGTCAAGCCCAATGTATTGCAGATGTGTCTGTCCATGCAACACAAAGCAGAAATCTTAAACAGAATGAGGCAAAGCGTTGATGATATCAAATAACCAAAGGGAAGTAATTGCTCTTTATTCATACGACATGACTGTGTAATAGAGTAAGCGAGAGTTGTACAAAACCTTTTCTCCTGGCACCTGAGAGAATAACAAGCATTGAAATATACAAGTGACTTTCATCCTCTCGTGCCAGGAGAAAAGGTTCCGTACAACTCTCGCTTAATCTCTTACACATGTCGTATGCATAAAGAGCGATTACTTCCCTTTGGTGATTTGATGTCCATGGAACATATTTTCTGTGAAATCTGTGCATCAACACACAGGCAAAAGCAGATGACTTTATTGAACCATGCAGGAACAGTGATGCTGTTCCGGTGTGTTTTTATGACACTTTGTATTCATTTGATCTTTCACAAGCTGTTCAAGAAGACACTTTGCAAAATGTTCTGTTTTTTTTTTAAAATAAGACTCCACCACAAACTGAAGACAATGATGGACAAAATGAAATGTACATGGAAAGAAAAGACTGAGGAAAAAGCTGAAAACATACAATGTTGGACAAAATGAAATGCACATGGAAAGAAAGGAGTTTGAGGAAAAAGCTGAAAACATACAATGTTGAGAACAATCAGGAAGGATCTCTGTAGTGTGTTGTGTATGATCTTTCTTCATGCAGTACAAACTATCCTATCTGATCAAGTGCATGTACATTGAATTTGAACTTCTTGATTGTTGTCTTAGGTGTCGATTTTTGGTGTTAAAATCTGCTGTTGTTAAAATGTACTTCTCTTCCTATTTGGTTCAGTAATGTATCACATGGCTTGTTCAGTGCCTGTTCTGTATTTTCATGAGCCCATGTAAATTTAAGTCTACAACATGAAAAATTGAAACATATTCATTTTGCTATGGTTCAAACCTAATTCCTTTGTGTACTTGTTCAAGATATAATTTTGACAGCGAGATATTTTGCAAACAGTTTTCATTTCAAAATCAATTGTCAGCCACTTGATAAATGTCTTGCATCGAAGCGTCTGATTGTTTTTATGTTGACCACTATGTACACTGGAATTTGCTTTGCTTTCCTAATAGAACATGTTCAGTCGCATACCAGCAACACTTTGTTATAACCTTGAATGGTTGAAAACGACGTTAAACACCAAATAAAGAAAGTAAGAAAGCAACACTTTGTTAACGTTTGAATGGAATTGGAAGTTGTATGAACTCAAATAGAGCATATGTATCTTTGGTCACAGTGACACACACCATACAGTGACAATTAATGCAGGGCCGAACTAGGGCTACCGGGAGGGGGGGGGGGGGGGGGGGTTGCGCAACACCCCCTCCCCCCCCTAAACATGTACCTCACTATTTAAAAAAAAATGTATTATTGTTTATTTTATGCCGTTTCAAGGAGCGACCATCTTCCTATCTCAGAATATGACCTACCCTTCAGCTTAAGGGGGCGTCGCCCCCTGACCCCCACAAGGGGCAGAGGAACATCCCCCTGGACCACCACTGGCAACCCCCCCCCCTCCTCTTTGCTTAGTCCGGCCCTGTAATGTACCAACATTCACTATCTCACTCAGTCTCAATTCGCACAATTTGACACAAGAAAGATTCCTATTCATACACATGCATATATTTAATCAGTGAAGTAGATACATTCTCAAACAAAGTTTCAACATGTTGCACCCAAATTAAAGCATAAATTCTTGTGACATTTAATTTAATTAATTAACGGGAATTAATCAATGCTTTAATTTGGGAGTTTGAAATTTGTCGCAATAATTTCTTGGTCAAGTTTATTTACATTCTCTGCTAAAGAGCTTTACAGTCAAATCCAATTTTCCACACCTAACCTATAAAACACAACATTCCAAATGAAAAAAAAAATCATTCTCTTGGCTCAGAATTGGTGTTGAATAATTGTAACACAAAGCGATTTACTGAAAATGTTACTTGTCACTCACTTCAACACTGTCGCCAAGCCAGTCTAAACTGCAGCACGCTGCTTCGGGGGGGGACTTTTTCCTTTACACTTTAAATCCAAACACCATCAGCTGCGTAGAAAAATCACTGAAAATGCTGACTCAAAGTCAAAGTCAAACCTTAACCAAGCTGGCCTCCAGGCTCCAGCACAACAACCTTAACCACCTGGTTCACCTCGTTCTTCGCGAGGCACCACGACGCGGGAAGCTGCTGTACATCACGACACAGTTCTTCAAAGTTGTAGTTGCAACAACCTCTGGCAATTCTGGTGCGGGACGGAATGTCTGAAAAAAAGCAGAACAATAAACCCTTAGTAAAACTAAATTTCTAGAGAAATAAGTCTAACTGTCCATACAAATAGCTGGATGATAGACAGTTGATAGACGTTTGAAGTTGAACGATTTGGTGGAGAATAGGTCGACAAGCTCTCTGAGCTCCGGTGAAAGGCAGTTGAAAGGCAAAAAGAACAAGCGTTCTGCACTAAAGCATGCAATTTAGAAGTGACAATGAATTTAAAAACAACAGAAGACATCAAGCATATATATCAAAACAGAATTATGCTAGAGGGGAGAGAAAACAAATATATTGCACTGATCTTTTTGATGTGTTCACTGTTGATCTGACTTCAGTTCCTGCACCATTTTTAACTTCCATGCATGATGTAGTATTCAAATCAATCAATGGTTCAGTTATAATATATCACTTATCGGTTATTTCTGTTGTTCCAGTTCTAAATTTTCATAGTCTTTTACATAGATCTGTCAATATTTTTACTTACTTTTAGCAATTCTTGCAGTTTCTTTTGTGGTGATGCTGTCATCTTTTCAGCGATTGAGATGTCGGTACTTTCCCCCTGAAAAAACAACAACCATGGAATAGAAAGGGTATCTATAAATCTACAGCCGAATTTCTAACATTCAGAAATTGTTCTGTTGCAAATTTGTCGGTTCGCTGAGCTAAAATAGTGGCCGATGTGAGCGAGATATCTGCAGAAAAACGATCTGCTGATCAGCTTGCGTGCACAGCTTCGGATTTACCAGTGTGTCAGATGCTCTCGCGTTTCAAGTGTTAAAAACAAAAATAATGACGTGCCGTCCACAATGAATCTTTATTGTTGATTCACATGACTCATTTCAATCATCAGCAATGATCTTTTTGTATTGGTTTGTTTGCTTTTCACATACCTCAGCCACAAACTCCACCTCCCCTTCGAAATTCTCCTTCTTCTCCATGTGTTGAAAGACTGCACCGGAAGTAAAGTTACTGTCAAAATCGTCTTTTCCGCTTTCCGCTACTTGGTGAGCGCGCGCAACGAGTTGGCGATCCTGTCAATACACATCTATGATTGACCGTGTGTCGTCTGCTAGCGCATTACGTACTGATGTTTGCAAACATATACACGAAGAACACATACAGCAGTAATATATATGAATGTCACAGGTTCATTAGAACAAACTGAACCCAATACAGTACTCTTAATTTACATTTGTAGCCTGTGTATGAGTAACAGTGTCGATTGTCTTGCCCTGTGGTACAAAATGTTTGGCGGGCCAAATGAGTCAAAATGTCTAAGATACATGCATCATGTTGAACACAAACAAAAAACTTTTCGGGGGTAAGAAAGCAATCTACATCTAAATGACCAATTGTAAGTGTTTGTTTTTCATAATTTTTAAGCTATTCCTTGGGTTTTTGTTGAAGTTTTTTGTTCTGATCTAAGACAATGTACAGCGCGGAGAGCATAGATTACTGTGGTTCGCGCTATATAAGCTGTCATTATAATTTTTATTATTATTATTATTAGTAGTAGTAGTAGTAGTAGTAGTATTAATATCATTAAAGTATTATCATTATTATTGATGTTGTAAGGAACACTGTACAAAGAGTTTTTTTTATATGTTCCAATATAGCAAAAAGATATTTACCCCAAATCGAGAAAAGTACACACAAAGTAAATGTTTTTTTTCAAAGATTCTTAAGGCGAAAGTGTTTTGTTACAAGTGTATAATATTAATAATTCTTTCTCACTTTACAGAAACCACAAAAAGAGCTTTTGCAGCTTGAACTGAACGTACTGCAGCTTGTCTACGCTATTCGGACTGCAAACTTTGATGAGTTTGTCCAAGCACTGGCGGTTCTGATCCCATGGTTTTTCGCACTGGACCACACACTCTATGCGCGGTGGCTTTCTGTGCATCTGCGTGACATGTGTCAGCTGTTGACAAGGATTCTATCCGTGTATCAAGCCTTCTATCTGGGTGCATTTGTCGTCAACAAAACTCGGCGGCCATTCTCTTCCATTGCACTTGACCACGCACATGAGCAGTGCAATGCCTTGGCTAAAGGGGATAGAGGTGCGATCGGACTAACAACGAATCCAGTGGCACTGCGAAGGTGGATGGTGGCTGGACCAGAGATTGCACGAATTGTGCAGAGCTTTGAGCAGCAACTACCTTCACATGCGTCTCCTAAGCTGGAACATCATGAGCAATCATGTTGCATTTCAAAAGACTTTCAAGATGAATGTTGAAAAGCGTATTGCAGCTTTTAAAGAAGTCGGCAATCCTTTTGAAGACGACAGTGAGGTTCTGTATGCTATGGACACGAAAGTTGTGGTCGAAAACTGTGATGGGAAAGCAGTCCAGAGTGTGATCGAAGTCGGACAGCAGCAATACAGTATACAACGACTTTGTAAAATAAAGACTCATGGAAAGACCAACACCAGTAACATCTCCATTGCACCGAAACCACCTGAAAGTCTTTGCAAAAAGACACCACAGAAGACTGCAGTTACCATGCTGCGCAATGACTCCTCACTGTTTTCAAGACTGTTCATAGCCTGCCAAACAAGAAAAGGCAATCTGCCCGAGTTTTTCCGCCATGAAAATCAACCAGTACCCCCGGCACTCAGCAAGAATGGAGAAATGAGGACAGGCCAAAAGTCGGACCTTCTCCACTGTCTTGAATGTGTGGTTGGCTGTGATTCTTCTTTGGTTTACGAGCCTAGGGGAGAGAAGTTTGATGATGAGCTGCCCACTACTGATGATACAGGCTTCATGGAAGTGCCTGACCTTCGAACTGAGGATATCCTTCATGGACTGGAAAAAGCTTCTTGTCTTGAAAATCCAGAGCTGAAGGAAGACCTGCTGTTAGCGTGCTCACTAAGCTCCACACACGTTACAAAAACGTCTGCTCGACCAAAGAATGCATTTGCAGAAGTTGATGCCAGGATACTTGATGTTGCTTTCATTGTTCAGCTTATATCTCCAAAGACATCACGCACGTTTCAGGAGTAGGCAGATTTCGTCTTTATACCATACGTGCTTTCTCAGCTGGAAAACGTGTCAAGAGTGGATGTTGTCTGGGGTATCTACCTTCCTGACAGCTTGAAGTCCTCTACACGGCGGAAACGTGGCCATGGGCAGCGACGGAAAGTGACTCCAACTTCACCAATTCCATCGAACTGGATGAGCTTCCTTCGAAACGATGGGAACAACTCTTTTGTTCCAGTTTCTCGCAAGAGAACTGATCCGCCAGAAGGTCACGGACAAAGTTGTCATTGCTACATGTGGAGAAAAAGTCCTCTGCTCTCCCCCTGATGTTATCCTGTCCACCATTGATAGTTGCAATCAAGAAGAAGCGGACACACGCATGTTTCTTCATGATGCACACTGTATTGCACAAGGACACAGAAGAATCGCAATACGAACTGCAGACACTGACGTTGTTGTCCTTGCCATTTATTTTGCTGAAAAGTGGCATGGCAATGAGCTGTGGGTATCATTTGGTTCGGGAAAGCATTTTCACCACATTGCTTCACACAAGATTGCTGGTAGTCTTCCGCTTGGAAATGTCAGTGACCTGCCAGTTTTGCATGCATTAACAGGATGTGACACCGTGTACTTTTTCTCGTCAAAAGGCAAGACAACAGCATGGACATCTTGGGCAGCTTTTCCAGAAGCAATTTCAGCTTTCCTTGAACTTGCTGCGATGAGAAAACCTTTCAGCGATTGCATCAGCAAGATTGAACAGTTTGTTGTCTTGATGTATGAGAACAGCACATCGTCAACAGTCCATGAAGCAAGGCAACGCTTGTTCTCTCAAAAGTGCTGTTCCATTGAGAACATTCCTCCCACCTCCGATTCTCTGCATCAGCATGTTCTCCGCACTGCCTACCAAGCAGGGTTTGTATGGGGGCAATCTCTGCAGAATGCTCCCTCTTTACCTTCTCCAAAGGACTGGGGTTGGACCAAAGAAGAAAAAGAGGGGTGGAAGCCCTTGTGGACCACTTTGCTCCAGGCTGAAGATTCCTGTTACGAACTGATTCGCTGTGGGTGCAAAAAAGGCTGCAAAGCAAGGTGCAAATGTGGAGCTGCAGGTCTTCAGTGCACCGCCCTTTGCAACTGTGGCGGGGACTGTGGGGAAGAGTAACAAATCCTAGCGTCACCTGCAAGTTCTGTGAGTTGACAAACATTCCTTTGGTACACTGACGATTCAAATAGTGTTATGTTCAAGTGTTTGTTGGAAAACTGTGTTTTTTTTAATTCTTTTTGACACTAACAAAATACATTAATTCATGATTTTGTTTATGTTGGATGTTGATCGGGATTTAAAAAAAACTGGTTTTGCAAACATGTACTCATAAAAAGAGATTTTTTCTTTTTTGTGTGCTTATGGAAATAGATTTTCACACACACACACACACACACACACACACACACACACACACACACACACACACACACACACACACACACACACACACACACATACACACACACACATACACACACACACAGAAAAATGTGATGTGGATTTTGAAATGTACATGTAAAGTTTTGCTTAGCTTTAACCATCTTATCTGATGTTAAACAACCTTCTGAAATCATTTGTACTTGTGAAGGACGAAATGAGTGGAAAGCATGTAGATTAATATATTTCATTAGAGTGATACAAGTGTTTTGTGTCTGTGCATACATGTAGATATTTTGTTCTAAGATAGTTCTTTGGAGGCAAACGTCTTTCGCTCCCGGTAGTGATGACCTATATTTCAGCAAAAAATAGGTCATATGAGATAGATGAACTTGTCAAAGATAATCAAAAGGTCTATTGACGGAATTTATTTGGTTAACTGTTATAGATATTACCTCGTGACAACAAAAAAAGCATTTATTGATCCCTGTGACTGTGACAGAATGGTTGGAGACTGTCGAGGGCACACCGTGTGACCTACTTTTGAAAGGTCGGTCCCTGTGTCTGTCAAGGAATACGCTTACCTCTAATGAAATATATCAATCTACATGTTTTCCACTCTTTTGTTTGAAAATGCACGCTTTAAATTAATTTTCAAACGCCACACAACGCTACAATGGGGTTCCGGGCAGCTATGACCTATTTTTAATCTAATGTAGGTCATCACACATATGAATCGATCAAGTGTTTTGAAAAACTTGTAGATTAATGCAGGACATTATGTGATCAACTGTTTTAAATTATATCCCTGTAAAAAAAATGCATTTATTGATCCCTGTAAACGTTTTCACCGAGTGTCTGGAGACTGTCGAGGGCATACCGTGTGACCTACTTTTGAAGCGTCGGTACCCAGTGTCTGTCAACACAAACGCTTGCCTCTATTAAAAATATTCATCTACATGCTTTTCCACACACGTGTGTAAAAAAGGCATGCTTCGAACTCGATTTGCATTCTAATGGGGGTGTCTGTTGCCCAACATGCTCACTAATACAGAAATAACAGCGAGGGCCTAAGCTTGATACTCTTGTGATATTATTGCACCTGGTAGGAACGATATCAGAAAGAAACAGTTGTCTGAAGAAGAATCCTGGCAAAGCATGACTAATGTGAGAGGTATGTTAAATGCATAGGTATATGACTCACTAATTTTGAAAATAAATTCCATTGTATTTAGTTTTGGGATTGACCATGGGTGGATGGGGGTAATCATATGGTTCGAAAAAAAAGAAGGAAAGAAGCTAGAAGAAGCAATAGAAAACAAAAATGCATTGTTAACGGATAAAATGAAGGATAAAACAATGAAAATGACGTTGCGTCATTATAATGAAGTGACTATATTTGCCTTGAATGAAAGTACTACACGTAGGTTGCTCCCAGTGTCGCTCTACATGGGCCTGATCTTCATCTCAGTGAACTTCATGGAAACGCCACCACCGCCTCCAAAGGTGTGCCAGCTCACCCCGTCGTGTTCAGGAGCACTGCTGCTGGTCTTGTAGTCACCGTTCAGGTTGGAGTGGTGGCAGCGCTTGTACCACCAGGCGCCGTGGTATTTCTGTGCACAGTTCGTGCTGCCCCGCGTGTCGTGGTCCCTGTCCTTGGTGGAGAACTTGCTGACCACGGTGTTCTGACAGGCTGTCACCTGGGGATGGACAGACATTGGGTGGTCAGTGTGTGTGTGTGTGTGTGTGTGTGTGTGTGTGTGTGTGTGTGTGTGTATGTGTATGTGTGTGAGTGTGTGTGTGTGTGTGTGTGTGTGTGTGTGTGTGTGTGTGTGTGTGTGTGTGTGTGAGGGTCAGTCATACGTCTTTGGTAGCCGTCAACCAATCTCTTAAAATAAGTATAGATGAGATGACAGAATGGTGCACCACTAATGCAATGATTATTCACTCTGTTAAGACGAAAACTATGGGGATTACAACTAGACAAAAACACCAATTAAAACCCTTACAGCTTCAACTGTGATAGGATGAGATGGAAAGGGCGTGAAAATGGAGGGGAAGAGATAATTCATAAATATAGTATCTGCCTTTTCAAGTTGTGTGTTCACTCCCACCCCCCGCCCCCTCGTACCCGTCTCGCCAAAAACAAGGGGAGGAGGGGGTTATGACCGTTGTTTTGGACGACTGTTGACAAATGGGAAATGAAGAGGACGATGAGAACCAAAACAACAACAACAACAACAACAACAACTACAGCAACTACAACGAAAACAATATACAATCTATTGTCATCATTTTCACGATTTTTCATTCACAAGCACCTGGGAAATAAATCTCATGTTCCCCGGGGAATAAATCCCCGGTTACCATAGTTGCAGGAAGCCCTTTTACATGGATAATCAAAAGCAATACTAATATTTACCACTGGAAAACCGAGGGGTGGAATACCGAGAGGGGCAGGGTGGTAGGGCGATGGTGAAATGCAGTAATGAAGAGACACGTGTAGCAATAAGAGAAAACCGATTCTGCAATAACACAAACAAGAACAAAAAACCCAACACTGACCTATATGAATATTTAATCAATAATATGATCGTCTGCGTTGCAGGTGTGCAAGTGAAGGGTTGGAGGGGGGGGGGGCTGTAACTTGATCATTAATTTGTGTGTGTCAGTGTTTGTGTTCATGGACTGATTGTGAGGGAGGGGGGGTGGGGTGGGGTGGGTTTCAGGTTTTGATGTGGGTATGAAACGAGCAAAACAATACCCACACCACAAAATCTTGGAGGCAAAAACCACTCGCCGTCGCACTCATTTTGTCCGCACAATATTATATGCACCAACAACCGGAAAGAAAGGTGACAATGGAAAAAGACTCATCTTTGCTTCCTGCGATTCCTTGCCCCCGACTCGAACGTCGCACGATAATCCACATAACAGATCTGTTGTGAGATGGTCAACGCTGACTGTGCAAGCAAATCACCTCGTTTGAAATACGACAATCCCATCGCTCGAATGCAACATGTGGGCACTATCGTCTCAAAGGCGCTTACTGTTGGTTTCACACACCACTCTGTAGTCGGAACCTACAGAACTTCGCATTCTCAAACCTGACATACTTGTCTCAACATTATAAACTTAAATCACACACACTAAGTTGCTTTCGCACGCCAGCTTTGAACAACGTGCTGGGGCCCCGAACATGCATTATAATAACAGAACTCGCGTTTCAAACCATGGCTCCCTGTGTTGATTTTTCACTTAATGTTGAACCACCAAAATGATGACAAAAACGATGTTTGATGGTGTGTTGCCAGACCAGCTTTTTTGTCGGTCCTCGGGG
This sequence comes from Littorina saxatilis, assembly GCF_037325665.1. NCBI lineage: Eukaryota > Metazoa > Mollusca > Gastropoda > Littorinimorpha > Littorinidae > Littorina > Littorina saxatilis. The sequence goes on from NC_090257.1 coordinate 26,916,748, forward strand.
GGCATATCGACTTTTGTTTCATATTTATTGACCGCGGCCTTCGGCCTTGGTCAATAAATATGAAACAAAAGACGATATGCTCCCCCTCGGACCGACAAAAAAGCTGGTCTGTCAACAACCCATCAAACATCTTATAATGTATCGATTGAACGTTTGATGTCCCTTCTTTGAGCGATGTGACGTCAGAGTCCGACAAAAATTCATATTTAAGTGGCCAGCCGAGACTAAAAATAGGGCATATTTGTGTACGTGTCCGTCCAATCGTAAAGACTGAAACACACCTAGCATCCATTAAAAAGTACCGTTTACGGTAATATCAAATCCTGTTGGTTAATGTGTTGGCCTGGAACTAAAACATTAACACTGTGTGTCTGTGTGTGTATGTGTGTGTGTGTGTGTGTGTGTGTGCGTGTGTGCGTGTGTGTGTGTGCGTGCGTGTGTGTGTGTATGTGTGTGTGTGTGTGTGCATGGGTGCGTTTGTGCGTGCGTGAGGGCGTGCATGCGTGCGTGTGCGCGCGCGCGCGCGCGTGCGTGTGTGTGTGTGTGTGTGTGTGTGTGTGTGTGTGTGTGTGTGTACGCTAGTGCATATGTGTGAATTTACATGCGCCTGTTTTTAAACACTCACACACGCACACACACACACACACACTAACACACACTAACACTCTCACACACACACACACACACACACACGCTCTCTCTCTCTCTCTCTCTCTCTCTCTCTTTCTCACTGCATCTATGGTGCAAAGACCTGTATGTTTCCAAATGTTCACCATTTTCTTTAACTGCATTATTTTAGTTATTCATGAGTGGGTGGGTGGAGGGGATGGGCTAGCTCTAACTATGCATTAGATTATAAAATTGTATTCTGTGTAGACCCTTCCACCAGCATCTTAGACCACTCTTTGTACATTTCTTTTAATAGATGATTGTCATTTGTTTTACCTCATGTCTGCCCTGCGTGTGATGGTGTGATCGTGACTGCTGTAGTGTAGGCGTGTGTGTGTTGGTGTGTATGTCAGTGTATGTGTGGGCGTGTGTGTGTGTGTGTCAGTGTGTGTGTGGATGTGTGTGTGTGCGTGATTTTACCAACACTACGCGAAATTCCTTGTGCTTTAAATGTTTTTTAATGTCACTTGGCTCAATAAATTCTGTATTCTGTATTCTGTATGTGTCCGTTAAAGTTGCAGAATGATTTTGTCAATGTGTTTCATCGGGTCAGTATTGCTGTTTTAGTAAAAGATGTCATCGTTCTGTAAACCTCAGGTGAGGCGGAGTGGGGCTTTAAGTGACCTGTTTGTGTCATTTAAAGTTGTAGAATGCTGTTGTCAATGTGATTCATCGGGTCAGTATTGCTGTTTTAGTAAAAGATGTCATCGTTCTGTAAACCTCAGGTGAGGCGGAGTGGGGCTTTAAGTGACCTGTATGTGTCATTTAAAGTTGTAGAATGCTGTTGTCAATGTGATTCATCGGGTCAGTATTGCTGTTTTCGTGAACAAATTCAATCGTTATGTAAACCTCCTGTGAGGCGGAGTGGGGCTTTAAATTGTATGTCTGTTTGCTTGTCTGTGAGGTTTGTTTGTTGTTTTCGTGTTTGTTTGTTGTTTGTTTTTATTTTTAATTTATTATTTTTTATTTGGCTGTTTTGTTTGCTTGTTGGTCAGTCTGTTTCTCTAAAAGTATGGATCTGCCTGCGTGTATGTTCGCAAGACTGTCTGTCAGTTTGTCTGCCTGCTGTTTCGGAAGTTGTTTGTTTGCTTGTTTATTTTCAGCTTCCGATAATTTTCAAATTTGCTAGAGCTATCAGTCTTTAGTATTCCAAATCCAATTAAAACAAATCACCGCAAACGCGAGCACGCAAGCACGCACTCACGAACGCACGCACGCGCACACACGCACGCACACACACACACACACACACACACACACACACACACACACACACACACACACACACGTACGCACGAGTGTACATACGTAGTCATATCAATTTCATATCCATTCTTGCTTTTTCAAAGTGGGAACTTTTATTTGCCAACAATTGAACAACACAAACACAAGAAACACAGCCAGCCTGCTCTGTCAGCTACATGTGTAAAGCTTATAACAACCCGACACCGTACACGTTACTGGTTGCACGTTAAAAGAGATAACAGCGACAAACACAAAGTGAAGTTGTAAAAATGGCGAGGGCTGTAGCTTGATACTCTGTAATATTGCACCTTGTAGGACCGATCAGAACGAAAGATTCGGATAAAGGAGAATTATCTCAAAGTATCATCAATGTGAGAGGTTTGTTAAAGTCACAGGTATGACGTCCTCCGCACTCAATGATTTTGAAAACAAAAATACATTGTATTTAGTGTTAGGATTGAAAATGGGGAGATGTGGGTAATCATCAGGTTCGACACGGGCCCCAAAAAAGAGAAACGAGTAGGAGAAAAGTAGACACACATGTATTGTTAACGAATAAAACAATGACAATGACGTCGTTCCATTATATGTATTGACTTATTTTGCCTTGAATAAAAGTAATACACGTAGGTTGCTCCCAGTGTCGCTCTACATGGGCCTGAACTTCATCTCGGTGAACCTCATGGAATCGAAAGAACTGTCCCCAAAGGTGGACCAGTTCACCCCGTCAGGTTTAGGTTTGCCGACCCTGTAGTCACCGTTCAGGTTGGAATAGCAGCAGTTCTTGTACCACCAGGCGCCGTGGTAACGCTGGGCACAGTTCAAGGTGTCCACGTCGTGGTCCCTGTCCTTGGTGGAGAACTGCTGACCACGGTGATAGTACAGACTGTCCCCTGGGGATGAAGTCATAGGGTGGTCAGTGTGTGTGTTTGTGTGTGTGTGTGTGTGTGTGTGTGTGCGTGTGTGTGTGTGTGTGTGTGTGTGTGTGTGTGTGTGTGCGTCTGTGTATGTGTTTGTATGTGTATGTGTGTGTGTGTGTGTGTTTGTATATGCGTGAGTGTGGGCAAATGTGCGTGTGTGTGTGTATGCGTATGAACATATGTGCGTGTGTGTGTGTGTGTGCGTGCGTGCCTGTGTGTATGTGTGTGTGTGCGCGCGCGCGTGTGTGTGTGTGTGTGTGTGTGTGTGTGTGTGTGTGTGTGTGTGTGTGTGTGTGTTTGTATGTGCGTGAGTGTGTGCGAATATGTGTGTATGCGTGTGAGTGCGTGTGTGTGTTTGTGTTTGTGTGTGTCTGTGCGGGTGTTTGTGTGTGTGTGTGTGTTTGTGTGTGTGTGAGAGAAAGGGAGAGAGAGAGAGAGAGAGAGAGAGAGAGAGAGAGAGAGAGAGAGAGAGAATCAGAATCAGAATCAGAATGTTTTATTCGCGGAAACACTGAATGGTTTTTAGCGAAAGGGTGTTGTGGGGTTGGGATGTCGACGTACAAAGCTTTCTGGATACCGAAACATGCACGATCGCGAAAAGATTCTCGCTACTGGAAGTCCGATAGCGAGTCAGTCTGTGCACACAGCTAGGTGTAGGGATGTACACGTCCGTCACACGGGGGTGAGAGAGAGAGAGAGAGAGAGAGAGAGAGAGAGAGAGAGAGAGAGAGAGAGAGAGAGAGAGAGAGAGAGAATTGAATTGAATTGAATTGAATTGAAATTTATTTTACGAGGGTGACAGAATAAGCAATGTATACATGCTTCTTTTCATCCGGCCCTCGCCCATTGAGGGGTAACAAACAAGAAGAAATAAAAGATAAGTTTAACAATAGTGCAAATGACATATATTTACCATAATTAACATGTCAAGCAACCAATAAGACATTTTAAGATGCATTAGGATTCTTTAGCAATGCTTGAAAATTATATATAACAGGGAAATATGTGTTTGTATAAAAAAAATCCTTCATGAATTATATATAATCATGTTTTTCAATATAATCAGAGAGTACAGTTATATTTTGCCAGCTGCTTGATAATAGTTTTTATAAGTTTTGTAAAAGAAACAGCATGTAATATTCCTTGAATGATGTTTCATGAATTCGTAATTTAATTATATTTGGAATGGCGTTCCACATAATTGCTCCAGAATACACGCAGTATAAACGGTTGCACCGACTGAAAGCCGCGGGATCGGTTGCATCGACTAAAAGCCGCGGGATCAGGACACGCGAGGTGAGTTTCTCCACAAAATTACAAATCTCTTCTCTTAATTAGTAGATTATCACATAACTTTTGTTTACACTTTGAACTTAGGTGTTGTAGCATCACATCATCGATTTTTTTCATTGATTGCATTTACGTGGGAATGTTGAACTGTGATTATTTACACTTGTTCAAGCGCATTTTTGTAAATTTTGACTTTCAACCTTCACCACTAAAAATCAAGCTTTCGGACAAAGCTACAGACAATTAAAATGTAATCAATGATTATTTATTGACCATTGGGTTAAATTTTGTTAGCTAATGTTACATAGTTACTTCATATTTTACGGATATGCAAGGACACTAAACAGTTTGACGGTTGCACACCACGGAAAATCCTTGTACAGACCGGTTGTGCGCCACGGTAGTCATCGGTTGTGCGCCGTGGAAGTAATTGAAAGTTGAAAAGGTTTACTTTAAGGCTGAAAAATCGCTTCTGAACATTGTACAACAAACATCATGCCATGTAATGGTGTACAGTGGCCAGCAAAAGTATCGCACCAAATGGGAAGAACGGAAATGACTAAAATTGCTTTGAACGAATCGGGAAATTACCTCACATTTTAACGGTCCTAATTAGATATGTAAGAACTCTTCATTTGCTAACAGATTTGGTATCACAAGAAAGAGGGGACTTTCGTCTTTACTATGTTAAAAATTTATGATTGTAGTATACTTGATTGTATTAAAAAGACCGTTTGAAAAGTGTCTAAATTGTCAGACCTTTCCTCTCTTGCTATGTGGTGCAATACTTTTGCCGGCCACTGTACAGGTGGTTTGACCCGGATAGTGTACAGTCCCAATAGTTTCATGGAGACACGCACTTTTTTTTAGGATGGTACTCGCACTCTGATATTTCTAATTTTCTATGGCAGATGGAGTCCGGCCTCTGAAATCACCTGTCCACTGCATAAACCATGGATGCGAATCAGCCCTGCTTCATGTGCTGGTATTGTTCTGAAAAATGTGAAGAATTCATCACCGCTATCGATCATGCTTTGTCATTACACCCCACTGAAAATGTGAAGCTTCGCATTCTTCGGCTTGACGATAAAGCCGGGGTATTCAGATATTGTTCAAAAGACTTCGAAGTAATTCCAAAGACAGTAGCAGAGGGAAACCACATTGTTGGCCATAAGAATGAAACTATCACAATAGAATGCAAAGCCGACGAATGCAAAACTGGCGAATGCAAAGCGGACGAGAACAAAACGGACGAACCAGCATCAAATTCGGACAGTGATGAATCAACTGGGGTTTCTCGTCATGGGTATGCATGTGCTGACTCAGCAGTCGGGCACAAGCAAAACTCTTGCCGCATTTGCTGCAGACAAGAAGTCTTGGTTTTGTCTTACAATTGTGGCGTGTGAGGTTCCGTTTGCTTTGGAAATACTTGTTGCATTTTTTGCATCTGTGTGGCTTTGTGCCTTGATGACCACTATATAGTGGCTGTGAAATTCAGTAATGTTCATGAAAGCTTTATCACATACCCCGCACGTGTATCTTGATCCCGTTTGAAAGCCGTGTTCTTGTCTCCTGTGTTCTGTTAGACCAGAAGCATATTTGTAACTTTTGCCACACTCTTGACACAGATGACGCTTGCCTAAACTCCCAGACGGCTTTGATGGTGTTGATGTCCTTGTGGGTGGACCTATGGTCTGAGCTTGCCCTTGTGAAAGAACAGCGTCCACAGCTTCCACCATCTCTTCGCTAACATCAAGATAGCTATCCGTCGTGATACCAGAGATCTCAATTCTGCAACCTCTCTGCCGGGATCGGTGGGGGGTGGTAGCCCGCTATCGTGGGGGTTGGGGGTTGCTGAGAAGCAAAATTTGGAGTTATCGGATCGTTCAAAAACGCACAGAACATCGGCAATAAAGGTGGTGGGGGACTATAACAACATAACAAAACAAGAGCTGAGACATTCACCAAATATAACTTGATATTACTGGCAAATTTAGAAGGACAATGTCCCATGGTGCACAACCGCTGGCAATCAAATATTGTCGCGACGTGCAACCATGCTCTTCCGTGGTGTACAACCGTCAAACGTTTGGTGTCTTTACATATCCGTAAAATATGAAGTAACCATGTAACATTAGCTAATAAAATTTAACCCAATGGTCAATAAATAATCATTGATTACATCTTAATTGTCTGTAGGTTTGTCCGAAAGCTTGAATTTTGGTGGTGAAGGTTGAAAGTCAAAATTTACAAAAATGCGCTTTAACAAGTGTAAATAATCACAGTTCAACATTCACACGTAAATGCAATCAATGAAAAAAATCGATGATGTGATGCTACAATACCTAAGTTCAAAGTGTAAACAAAAGTTATATGATAATCTACTAATTAAGAGAAGAGATTTGTAATTTTGTGGAGAAACTCACCTCGCTTGTCCTGATCCCGCGGCTTTTAGTCGATGCAACCGGTCCCGCGGCTTTCAGTCGGTGCAACCGTTTATACGGCGTGGAATATGATAGACTCGACTTGTACAGGTCAATTCTTGGAGTTGGTGTAATTAATTTGTTACATTTTCTATAATGATTTATTTTGAAATTTGAGGCAATGAGTGTAGGGGCATTCCCTGACATAATTCTATGCATCATCACACCTTTGTTATATGCAAATCTATCTTTGATAGGAAGAATTTGCAATCGTTTATAATCAGTCATGGAAAGAGATGTATTTTTTAAAATAATTAATTTAACAGCTCTTCTATGTAAACTGCCCAAGTGTTTCAAAGTATTTGCACTTGCAGAGTCCCACACTGTGGACGCATAGTCAATAGCTGACTGAATATGTGCCTGAAAAAACAGTATTCTTGTGCGAAGGTCTAGAAAGTGTTTGATTTTTGATAACTGAAATATTTTTTTGGATGTGTTTTTACAAAGTGTATCTACATGTTTTGACCAAGACAGGTTATTGTCAATAGTTATTCCCAAGACTCTATGGCTATCAACTTCGGTAACATCTTGATTTCGTATTAGCAATGTCGGAAATTTACATGTTAGATTTTGTCTTTTTTGCCTCGTGGTAAGTAGCATGCATTTAGTTTTATTTGGATTCAGTGACATATGGTTTAGTTCTGACCATTCAAGTAATCGTTCAATGTTTTCTTGGAGGATATTTGCTAGTTTATTAAGATCTTGGTGACTAGAATGAATTGTAGTATCATCTGCAAATAGTTCACACATGCATTTTACAAATAGAGGTAGGTCGTTTATATATATAGAAAATAGTAATGGACCAAGAATAGAACCTTGTGGTACTCCAAATCTTACTGTTTGCTTACAAGAGTATGATTGTTTCAGATAAGTATTTTGCTGTCTGTCTGACAGGAAAGATGTTAAAATGTTTATGCAATCTGTTGCAATTCCATAAATCTCAAGCTTTTTGATAAGGAGTTTATGGTCAATTAGGTCAAAAGCTTTAGCAAAGTCAACAAATAGAGCAGCACAGAACTGATTATTATTAATGTTTGTCAGCCATTGGTCTACTAAACTAATAAGCGCTGTTTGACATGAGTGTTTTTGCCTAAAACCTGATTGATTATCATGGATCAATTTATTGTTCTCAAAGTGAGAAAAGATGTGTTTATTGATATGTTTTTCAAGAGGCTTTGAAAGGATTGATAGAATTGATATTGGTCTATGATTTGAAGGATTTGTAGTATCTCCTGATTTAAAGAGAGAAATCACTTTAGCCTGTTTGAATTGTTTAGGAAAATAGCTTTTGTCAATACAAAGGTTATAGATAAATGTCAATTTATCTGTGATAACTGGAGCTGCCATTTTTATAATTTTTGCATCCAGACCATCTATGTCACGTGTTCCGGTTTGTTTTAGATGCTGAAGATGAGAGTAAACATCCAGTATAGTCATTGGTGGCAGTGTATGCTAAAAATGTATCTGTTTTGAATTGCAGTATTCCTTTAAATGTTCTAAATTATTTGTCTGTGTCCGATCACAAGAAATTACTTTATCAGCAATTTTTGAGAAATGGTCATTGAGTGTATCTGCAGAAATGTCAATTATTTGTGAAGATTTTGTTGAAGTTTCTTTGTTTGTGAGTTGGTTAATTGCTTTCCAAATAGATTTTGAATCTTGTTTAGATGTAATGAGATGTTGAAAATAATGTTGTTTACTTTTTCGTTTCAAGGAATTTACTTTATTTCTTTGTTGTGTGTACTCTTCGTGGGTACCATGTTGTTTTAAGAAATCACGGTAATTTGCAGCATTTTCTATGTCTTGGTCGATCCATTTGGGTTTTTCTGTCTGCTTTACTCGATGTGTTTTCAGTGGTGCATGTTTATTGTAAATGATAATGAAAATAGATGTCCAAAACTCTAAAGCTTCGTCAGGATTTGTAAAATTGTAAGTATTTGAAAGTGGGCTATTTTTGAGATCAGAAAGAAATGCATTTTCACTGAAATGAAAGAATGAACGATATGTAATAGTTTTGTGACCAACCCTTGGAATTTTAACCCCTTTACGAGACCAAGTGATACAAATGGGAAAGTGGTGACTGACAGAAAAAAAGGGTACACATGTTTCTTTGATATGACGTTTTTCAGAAACATAAATATTATCAATGAGTATTTTAGAATTGGGAGTAACTCTTGTTGGATTTTGGATCATTTGATGTATATTTAATAGATTAATAGTGTCCAACCAAGTTTTATTTTGTTTCAGAAGATCAATATTAAAATCTCCTAGAAGAATTATTTCTTTTGATTCATTTGAAACTGTATCCATCATATCCATGAATTCATCATACCAGTGAACCTTTTCTGCTGGATTTCGGTAGCAAAAACCAACAATGATTGGTGCTGATCTTTTTAATCCTATTTCTAACCAAATGCATTCAACACCAGGTGTTTCAAGATGTTGAAGACGCTTGTAAATTATTGATTCGTTAATATAAACTAACAAGCCAGTTTCTAAGTGTTTTGTAGAATCTCTTCGTAATGTATTATAACCTGAAATGGAAATATCTGAATCAGGTATGATGTTAGATAGTCGAGATTCCGTAAAGCCAAAAATATGAAAGTTGTTACCGTTGTTTGAAAGTAAAGATAATATGTCTGTTATTTTGTTATATGCATGGTTAATGTTTAAATGGCCTGATATGGAGTCCTTCTTTGAGAAGCCAATGATTTTGACAATTATTATTTGAAGATGCCATAAGATTAGTTTAGAAACCGAACAAAAATTTACGATGATGGAATATGGAGGAAGCTGAAATGTGTACAAATGAAATATAAACAATTATAGTTCATAAACACAATTCTAGATACAATATAACAGATTAATTAATGTTGTAGTATAAACAACAATGTCACAATATGCAATAGCTTTGAGTTGGTGATGAAGTCCTTTTTCTTCTCTCAAAGAATTGCAATCACTGAATTTTAGTTAAGTTAACAATGTCACAATATGCAATAGCTTTGGGTTGATGATGAAGTCCTTTTTCTTCTCTCAAAGAATTGCAATCACTGAATTTTAGTTAAGTTAACAATGTCACAATATGCAATAGCTTTGAGTTGATGATGAAGTCCTTTTTCTTCTCTCAAAGAATTGCAATCACTGAATTTTAGATTAGTTAACAATGTCACAATATGAAATAGCTTTAAGTGGTGATGAAGTCCTTTTTCTTCTCTCAAAGAATTTAAATCACTGAATTATAGTAAGTTATATGTCGATAATACAAAAATCCGTTAGAAGATTGGCCGTGAGCAACAAATATTCAAACTAGAGTTTCAAACACATGTTGACCTTGTTGCATGCTGATGTAGGGATAGTACATAGGTTTTTGCCCAAGAAAACATGTGTCAATATATGGGTTGTACCGCATGTATGGAGGATTGCGGTACATTGAAGGAATATGTCTCATAGCATGTTCGTTTTCTTTGCACCAGTGATAAGGTGGCGATGGGTGAGATGGTGATGGTGGAAGTTGTTGTGATGAAAATGTTTTTTGAAATGAAGATTTCAATGGTTGCATTTCAGATGTTCCTTTCTGAGGAGTTGGAAGTAATGTTACCCGAGTTGTTTGTGTAGATTGCGGATAGTTCTTTCTTTCAGATGAATTGTTTTCAAAAGGTCTGTTGTATTTTATGTTGCATGCAAGTCTTTTTGTTCCTTGCATACTCGGATGCAAAGGATCATCATAGAGAGCTTTCATTGGAGCTCCGTTCTCAGTGGTGAAGATCGGAGCATGATCGATGAGAAGCAACTGTTCCACATTGCACACAGACTGTAGCGCAGAGTTTGAGGCAGTTATTGTTCTTTTCAGTGGATGGTTGCCACAAGGGGGAAGAATTGAAGAGAATTGAAGCTTTGCTCCTGGAAATACAGATTTCAGTAGTTTGATGAGGCTCCTCCACGAGTCCTCTGTTACTGTGTTTCTAAAACAAGTGTTAATACCAACATGGGTGATTACACACTGTACGTTTTTGCATTTTGGAATATTCTGGAGCCAATGCAGGAGATCTTCAACTGTTAGACCTGATACACTTATCTTTTGTGTTGATGTTTTTGAGAACATAAGATCTGAGTTTACATGTTTTATAGTTGAGTCACCGATAATGACATGAGTAGTTCCAGGTTTGACCCTCTGTTCTCTGATGTTAAGCTTTGGCGTTGAGGTGGGTTTTGGCTTGTGCACATTTTCATTGGTCTGTTTCTGTTTTGGGGGTGGTTTTGATTTTTCCCGATCATACATACATGGAGTTTGTTGATCAACCGACAAATCTTCATCAAGAATAGAGAATCGATTTGAGGTTGAAATGTTCACATTGCAAGAGAGTGAGCATAAATCCCTTTCTGGCAAGCTGGCATCACTCAAAGATGGGGAAGTATCACTGATCGATGTGAAGGATGATTCCATCTTAAGCATCTTGACATCCTGTTTTGACAATTTTGACTTTGTACAAGATATTTCCAAAACGGAAAGATCTGGTTCAGCGTTGGAAGCTGGCTTGTCAGAGGCGCTAGGTTTCACTGTAGTAGTGCTCACAGCTGAATCTAATTCATGATGAGCATCAGAGTTAGTTTTCAGTTGCTTTTTCAGATCACCAATGTGTGATTTTAAGTCACTATTCTGCTTTTGAAGTTCAGTAACTTTTGTGTCTGTCACGTTTCAATATATCACTTAAGGTGATTATGAACCGGTTAATTACTACTAATTAACTAACCACACCACGATCCACTCTCGCAGTCATACAATTAAATAGAGTCAACAAAAGTATAAGTTTCAGACGCCTGTTTATGTATAAACTCTCCACCTCCCTCGAGCCTTCACTCAAAATATGTTCCTTTTACGTTCTCAACACGTAAAAAACCAGTGTTCACTGACAAAATGCCAGTAGTATGTAGAAAACTATAGTAACACGCTGAACCCGTGTAAATACAGTCAAATGAGAATGTTCTGTTCGAAAAGCTCTAGTTCGTGCAGGTGTCCCACACCCCACGTTGTCACTACTCCAATGAAATCATAGATACGAAAAGACAACGGTGGTCAACGGGGTGCGTACGACATGGTGCACTTAGCTTTATCTCTGCTGCTGCTGCTTAGCCGGTATGCTGGTTAGTCGGTTCGCTGGTTAGCCGGTCCGCTGGTTAGCCGGTCCGCTGGTTAGCGCAGCTTCAACAGTTCCCGCCAGAGTCAGCCGTGCAGATGTTACAGGAATGTAACGAAGCGAGGCGAACGAAACGAAGCGAAGGCTGCAAACAGAAAGCATCGGTGCACTAAACATGTCAGCTACCCCTCACCCACCACCTTAAAACATGTCATCTTTAAATATCTCATCGAGCACGTGGGCCTGCACAAAACTGACTTTTTACAACAACAAAACAGCCATTTTCCGTCCTTCTCTCCCTATCTGCAAAAACCATATACAGATTAGTATTTTAGCGTCACAGAGAGTAAATTATGCGCTAACCTGGAAAGAACAACAGAGAGTATTTCATTCCACAACACAGACTCATCAACAGCGTTAAATAATGATTTATTACCTCAAAAGCCTATGATTGTACTCTCAATGGAAGCAAAGTCCGCCTCCTCCCTGGAACAGCCTCTGTTCGTCAACAGTGACCAAAAACCTCCAGAACCCCTTGTCGAATCCTTATGCGAAAGCCATCGCCGACGAAGGAATGTTGACGACTTGTCCTCAGCAAAATATGTGGCAGTGTGAAGGAAATAACCGGTGGAAGCTCCCCTAGAGTGCCGAATACAATACTCGGTGAAAAACCATCATACTCTAGAAACTGTGTATTAGATCCTTCCCCTTCTGCCGCTGGGTGTCAAGTGTGCCGTCCTTGAGTCTCTGACAGACCACCTAGCCAAATACACGTGACTGACCTTGTCACAAAACCAGTCCAGCTATACACAATTCTGCCTCCCAAGCAGAAAAAGACACGAGAAACTCAATCCGTGAAAATCCCGTGTGCGCTGTCAGCGAAAAACCTGTCAGCTCTATGACAGCAGAAACCCGCACTGTGAAGCTCGTGCGTTTCAAAACATCCGTGCTCGGGAGCACTGTCAGCAAACTCTGCTGTGTCCAATATCACGCACAGGCGCTTTCTATCATAACCGACCAAGAACAGGCACTCCACTGAGTGACACTTTCTTGGTCTCTGTCACCCGATCGTGACACACCTCCCCTCTTCAAGACGAAACCTCGGTTTCGCTCACAGTCATGTTCTCCTCTCCAGCCCGAGAGAGAAAGTCAGCTCCAACATTGTTGGCGCCCGGAATGACGCGTACCGTGAATTGGTACGGTTGGAGGATCAACGCCCAGCGCATAAGTCTGGCGTTTGCCAACCTTGCAACCTGAAGATATTGCAGAGGTTGATGGTCTGTTTCCAGACAGAAAGGTCGTCCTCAAGAACGAGCAACCCCTCGTTTCACCCCTGATGACTGCAACCTTCTCTGTCTTCTTGTCTTTGTTCTTCTGGTCTTTGTTCTTCTCCCCGTAGGCTGTCCTCTCTATGTAGGCGCGCAGCAGGTTGGCGTGGTACAGGCGTGCTTTCCCGTGCATCATGATCCTGTAGTCGTTCTGGCCCACCCTCGCTGTCACCTCAAAAGGTCCTTGCCACTGCAGTTGTAGCTTGTTGTGTTTGACAGGTAGAAGTAGCAACACCCGTTCTCCAATCTTGAAGCTGCGCGGCCGTGCCTTGCGGTCGAATCCTCGCGCGTAACGCTGTGCTGCTCTTCCCAGGTTCTCTTGAGCCAGTTTGCAGGTCTCTTCAATCCTGTTCCTGAGTTCTACGATGTAGGTCGCTGTCGTCTGCACCTCCTCGTCAGCTTCTTCGTCTGTCCAAGCCTGACGCAGGATAGCCATGGGACCGCGTACCTGCCTGCCGTACAACAGCTCGAATGGGGAAAAGCCCAAGCTCTCCTGAGGAACCTCGCGGTATGCAAAAAGCAATGCTGGGATGTACCTGTCCCACGTGCGTGGTTTCTCCTGAGCTAGTTTCCTCAGCATGGTCTTCAAGGTGCCATTGAACCTCTCCACCAGTCCGTTGCACTGAGCATGGTAAGGAGTGGTGAAGTGCTGCTCCAGTGATAGCAATCGTGCTGCCTCCGCCATCACTCCTCCCGTGAACTGCGTGCCTCTGTCGGTGAGTACCTCTGATGAAATTCCCAGCCGGGACCACATAGTAACCAGAGCCTCAGCTACTCGCGTGGCTTCAATCGATTTCAGAGGGATCGCCTCTGGGTATCGAGTAGCGTAGTCCACCATGGTCAAAATGTATCTGTTTCCGTCCTCTGACGCAGGCAAGATGGGCCCGATGATGTCCACTGCCACCCGACGAAAGGGTTCGTCGATGAGCGGCATCTTCTCTAAGGGGACCTTCCTCACCCTTCCTTTGGCAACCACCTTCTGGCACTTATCGCAGGACGCACAGAAACGTCGGACATCCGTGCAGATGCCTGGCCAGTAAAAGTGGCGCCAGACACGATCCGTGGTCTTCTTGGTACCAAGATGACCTCCCAGAATCGAGTCGTGTGCCGTTGCCATGACACCCTCGCGAAACTCGCGAGGCACGACAACCTGTTTGAATGCACCTTCCTTGTTGCTGAACTCACGGTAGAGCAACTTCTTGTCCCTGAGGAACCTTGACCTCCCATGCTTCCCGCTCAGCTTCACCTTCCCCGACTTCGCGTGCTCCCGAGGAGTAGCTAAGGTCGGGTCAGAATCCTGAGCCTTCGCGAGAAGCGCGGGGGTCACGTTCCCCAGGGCAGCTCGTGCAGCAGGTAGGGGTTTGAGAGGTTTGTCCTCTCGCTCCGCCTGTGCCCGCGTGAGCACTGAAATGACGTCGGGAGACCGGTAAACGGGAACCTCCCTGGTGACGCCGTCCACAAACTGAACCCGGTTTCCAATGAGCAGGTCGCATGGAGGATCGTCCATGACGACGGCCACAATGGTCCCCGTGAACAACGGTGTTACAACCTTGATCACTGCCGTGTTCAAGTCATAAGCGTGAGATGCCTCGGCCATTCTCACCCTGATGCTGTCTCCTGTGTAGGCCATAGCTGGAACCAGACTCGCCCGAACCACTATCATGTCTGCCCCTGTGTCCCGCAGACCCTCGCCCTTCACTCCGTTAACGTAGACGTTGCAGTGGGGCTGGAAATGTTTCCTGGAGCACGGAACGCAGAGTTGTGGAATTGTGCATGAGCTCGTGACGTCCCTTAGCTCCTCACTGCCAACAAAGTGTACGCCCTTCTGGTCAGCCTGTCTCCTGTGGCAGTCCTTCTTCACGTGGCCCCGCTTGTTGCAGTAGTAACACTGGATGTCAGATCTGGAACTCGATCCCTTGTGTCCCTGATCGTCCTTCCCGTCCTTGGGTCCTGAAGAACCCGAATTTCCTGATTTTCCTGGCCGTGAGCCCGAAGATTTGCCGGAGATCGCCTGGGCGTCCTCGTGTACTCTGATCCAGTCGGCTGCCTCCTGAGTAGTCTTAGGCTGGTGTTCCTGCACAAAGGTCACCACCTCAGGTCGCAGGCTGGACATCAGTTGCTCCATGACAATGAGGTCGGCAAGGTCGTCGACGGTCCAGTCCTTTTCGGCCATCTCCACCCAGCGCCGCAGGTAGAGATTAAGGCGTGCCACAAACTGATGACTCAGCTCGCCGCTCAGTCTCTTGCTGTTACGCAGACGTCGTCTGTAGGCTTCAGCAGTCAGGTTAAAGCGCTGGAGTAACGCCTTCTTAAGTGCCTGATAGTCTCTCGCCTCGTCGTCCTCCAAAGCGTTGTAGAGCTGCAATGCGCGTCCTTTCAAGCAGGTGCTAAGGCGGCTAGCCCACGTGGCCTCTTCCCACTTCTGGTCAGATGCAATGCGCTCAAACCGGCGTAAAAAGTCGTCGAGCTCGTCCTTGTCATCGTCGAACGTCGGCAGTCTCGTACGGTCGGCAACAAACGTCGGCGCGCTAGCCTGAGTAAGCGTACCCTTCTCTGCCTGTAGCTTAGCTAGTTCTAGCTGGAGTTCGCGATCCGCCTGTTTGTCCTGTCTGTCACGTTCGGCCTGTCGTTCGGCCTGTCGTTCCTGTCTCTCAAGTTCAGCCTGTTCTTTCTCTTTCCGTTCCTGTCTGTCTCGCTCTCTTTCTTGTCTGTCAAGTTCGGCCTGTCGTTCGGCCTGTCGCTCCCTTTCTTGTCTGTCTCGTTCATCTTTCTCTTTCCGTTCTTGTCTGTCACGTTCGTCTTTCTTTTCCTGTCTGTCACGTTCGTCTTTCTCTTTCTTGTCCTGTCTGTCCCGTTCGGCCTGTCGTTCTTGTCTGTCAAGCTCTTCTTTTCTCGTCTGTCGCTCTATGTCCTCCTTACGTTCTAACTCCTTGCGCTTAAGCAAACTACGCGCTCTAACGCGTGCGTCTCGCTCTGTCTGTTCCTCGCTACCAGGAGTCTCAAAAGTTAATCTCTTCGTAGGAGATCCCCCTGTAGCCATGGTTAGTTTAGCAAAGCTTTATCACAAAAGTAAGTCTAACGCAGCTATAGCTAGAACACGCGGTGATGAAAGCGGTGGATACAAAAATCCAGCAACCAGAAAATGCAGAAGAAAAATCCAAACGGTGTAGAACAAAACGCGTAGCCTACTTTATGGCTGCTTTTTGCGGTGAAACAAAGTGTTTCCCACAGCCGTGGCCTACTTTATCGGCTGCTTTTTGCGGTGAAACAGAGTGTCTCCCACAGCCTTGGTTAGGACAGAAGTCCTCGGACCCTTCCCCCCCAAAATTCCAACAAAGTCAAAATATGGAGAAAAATCCAAGTAAAACAAGACGGTAGAAATGTAACCTATTACAGAATGCGAAACAACAATGTAGAGAAAACTGAGTAAAACGAACAACAAATCCGTTAACCCCGCTCAGCTCTCTGCAACGGAAAACTCTGAACGTACAACAACAAAGATTCACAAACAAAGGAAAGGGAAGTAATCACAGTTAGCGCATACAATAACTCACAAATTACAATTTACATTTCCTGCAAGATGTGAATCGCTTAAGGTGTGGTATATGATCAAAACTATACAAAAAAGGGTAGCACCAAGCAGAAAATAAGTCGAGCACTGACGAGATTATCTGCTCTTAGTTATCCTTAATTGGTGGGTCTTTATCAGTTGGAAATTAACTGAGTATATCCCGGCTTGGCCCCCATGTGTCACGTTTCAATATATCACTTAAGGTGATTATGAACCGGTTAATTACTACTAATTAACTAACCACACCACGATCCACTCTCGCAGTCATACAATTAAATAGAGTCAACAAAAGTATAAGTTTCAGACGCCTGTTTATGTATAAACTCTCCACCTCCCTCGAGCCTTCACTCAAAATATGTTCCTTTTACGTTCTCAACACGTAAAAAACCAGTGTTCACTGACAAAATGCCAGTAGTATGTAGAAAATTATAGTAACACGCTGAACCCGTGTAAATACAGTCAAATGAGAATGTTCTGTTCGAAAAGCTCTAGTTCGTGCAGGTGTCCCACACCCCACGTTGTCACTACTCCAATGAAATCATAGATACGAAAAGACAACGGTGGTCAACGGGGTGCGTACGACATGGTGCACTTAGCTTTATCTCTGCTGCTGCTGCTTAGCCGGTATGCTGGTTAGTCGGTTCGCTGGTTAGCCGGTCCGCTGGTTAGCCGGTCCGCTGGTTAGCGCAGCTTCAACAGTTCCCGCCAGAGTCAGCCGTGCAGATGTTACAGGAATGTAACGAAGCGAGGCGAACGAAACGAAGCGAAGGCTGCAAACAGAAAGCATCGGTGCACTAAACATGTCAGCTACCCCTCACCCACCACCTTAAAACATGTCATCTTTAAATATCTCATCGAGCACGTGGGCCTGCACAAAACTGACTTTTTACAACAACAAAACAGCCATTTTCCGTCCTTCTCTCCCTATCTGCAAAAACCATATACAGATTAGTATTTTAGCGTCACAGAGAGTAAATTATGCGCTAACCTGGAAAGAACAACAGAGAGTATTTCATTCCACAACACAGACTCATCAACAGCGTTAAATAATGATTTATTACCTCAAAAGCCTATGATTGTACTCTCAATGGAAGCAAAGTCCGCCTCCTCCCTGGAACAGCCTCTGTTCGTCAACAGTGACCAAAAACCTCCAGAACCCCTTGTCGAATCCTTATGCGAAAGCCATCGCCGACGAAGGAATGTTGACGACTTGTCCTCAGCAAAATATGTGGCAGTGTGAAGGAAATAACCGGTGGAAGCTCCCCTAGAGTGCCGAATACAATACTCGGTGAAAAACCATCATACTCTAGAAACTGTGTATTAGATCCTTCCCCTTCTGCCGCTGGGTGTCAAGTGTGCCGTCCTTGAGTCTCTGACAGACCACCTAGCCAAATACACGTGACTGACCTTGTCACAAAACCAGTCCAGCTATACACAATTCTGCCTCCCAAGCAGAAAAAGACACGAGAAACTCAATCCGTGAAAATCCCGTGTGCGCTGTCAGCGAAAAACCTGTCAGCTCTATGACAGCAGAAACCCGCACTGTGAAGCTCGTGCGTTTCAAAACATCCGTGCTCGGGAGCACTGTCAGCAAACTCTGCTGTGTCCAATATCACGCACAGGCGCTTTCTATCATAACCGACCAAGAACAGGCACTCCACTGAGTGACACTTTCTTGGTCTCTGTCACCCGATCGTGACAGTGTCCAACAAGGAGATTTTTTCATTTAAGTCATCCATTTTGCTTTTCATGTGCTGTTTTAGTTCATGCTTGATTTGTGTTTTCATATTTTCACAAAATGACAACATACATTTGGGAGCATCCTCACACATCTCATTTAACCTGTTGACATTTTTGTTGAGCATACCCATTTTCTTGTCATTGCGTTTCAGTTTGGTATGGCATTTTTTAACAGACAGGCATGTTATTTTTCTTTTTCTCAATATTTCCCGTCGTTTCATTGAAACGGTCAATAGGGCAATCTTTTCTTTGTTCGTGTTGGGTGTTTCATCTCCAGCTATTGGCATAGGCGCAAGTCTAATGGCATTTTCAATGGCAGTTTCTTCTTCTGCTTCTTGGTCTATTTCATGAGCCTCGGGGATATCATGAACAACAACCCTACCTGTTTTCGACAAAGATGTCACAGGTACTGCCATT
Source organism: Littorina saxatilis (assembly GCF_037325665.1). Classification (NCBI taxonomy): domain Eukaryota; kingdom Metazoa; phylum Mollusca; class Gastropoda; order Littorinimorpha; family Littorinidae; genus Littorina; species Littorina saxatilis. Next base: position 26,935,546 of record NC_090257.1, read on the forward strand.
TCAGATAAATGCTTTATACATGTTTTCAAGACATCATTGTTTGTTTGTTTTTTGACACACGAATGTATTGTTTTTATGCACTCAACAAGATCAGCAAATTCCTCATCTCTCCAACTTGGACACTTGTTGCCCTGGACCAGAATCTTCCCTGTTGTGTAATACACAGTAATAGTTATCAGTTTACACTTTCCACAGCTCACAATTACTTTTGAGCGAAATAGATCTTCAGAAGGTAGTTCAGTAGGTATATACGACAGGTCGTCCGAGTTTGTGATGTAAATCCGCCGACAAGGATTGTCAGATTCATCAATCCAGTCAACGTGAAAATTGGAAAATGAGTTAATATCACAAATGTATCGTTTGTATAAGACTTTTCTTGTCAGTGGAAGAAGGTGGTGAGGTACATCAAAAGTGAGTTGTTTTGGGTCTTTCTTGATGTCTATTGATGGAGCCCATTGTTCATTAAATAGAGCCATAGAAACAGTTTAATTGTCAGATAATTTGTTGCTCATGGTCAATTCCTCAATAAATATTTACATGGTAACCACAGAATATAAATACATACAAAGTCTATACTCCATTCCAATAGACCTTTTTCACTTAAATTTTGGCGCATGCGCTGTGAAGTTTATTGTCAGATCTACCGGAACTAGGGGGCAAAAGGAAAAATCGACAACGAGGCTTGGTGCAAAGTAAAGTGCGGAGACGACGAGGCAAATTGTTGTGTTTACAACTGCAAGTGCAACAGTGGAATGAAGAAAGAGAAATACGGTGGACAGAATTTGTCATTGTATGGCTTTCCAGTGGGTGCAAGTGCGAAGGCGCAACAGCGAAGGACGCGATGGGTGCAAGCAATCCGACAACAGGGGTTTGTCGTGCCATTGAAAAGTCTGCTCGCGTCACTTCGTGTCTGGCAATGGCACGGCTATCAACGATGCCAACTCCGTTGACTTCGTACCCACCCTTAATCTTGGATTTGAGAGAACATCAAGAACAAGTGACTCTAGCAGAAGGACAAGGTACTGGTCGGAGACGTGACTTTGTCCGCTGAAGACCGACGACAAGCAAGCGGTTTTGCTCCCACCCCCCAGTGTCAATGCTGAAAATATCATCGGATCTGGAAGAGACTCAGAGCCAAGTAAGCTTTCTTTGTGTTTATCAATTTATGATCTGCTGACTTCAATTAATTGTCTTCCTACATCAGTGTATAAGAAATTTAAAATGAATCGGCAGCCCAAAACGGATGCATAGGAAGAGTCACGAAACAGATTCAAGATTTTAGAAAACAAACAAACAAGATCTAGACATATGTCGACAAGCCGCGTGCATTCAATCAACCGACTCTTGAATGGAGAAGATGAAGGAGGTTACTTGATACAGATAGTGATGCAGTTTTAAAGACATCGATAAAGCTCATGCTGAATCATTTTTTTTATTCCCAGAAATGTATCATTGAATTGATGCAACAACAAAAATAGCACTAGATTTCTACAATTTTGATTTTGCATAGAACACTCCAAAATAATTTCCGGGGAGCATCTCCCGCACCCCTAAGTTTTTTTTCAATCTCAGGAGTTATTTCCCTCATTTATTTTCATGCTTAAATGCTGTGAGTGTGATGCATGTGTAATCTGATAACAAGATCATTGATGCTAATTATATTGTTAATGTATACATTTGATTTTGTATTTACAGAAGCAGCCATTCCTTTGCCCTCCGCATCTAGTGAGAGCTTAGGACCAGGGCCAGATCATGCCTTTGCAAAGAGGGACACGACTACCTGTGAGGGTATTGTTATTGGAACACAGACCTCAAGTTGGCAGAGCTGCAGATGACAATTACATAACAGGCCTCTGTGATTAATCGTCTGACTGAAGATGTTTCTTGCTTGAAGAAAGACAACATGAAGCTGAAGGAGAACATACGCTCTTTTTCTGTTGATTCTCTACTGAAAAATGACACTGCAGTATGGTTTTACACATATGGTGATCTTTCGGTATGCATGTACCTACTTCGTAAAAAAGGCAGGTCTACATTACTGGGTTGATGAGCTGCCAAAGGCCACATCACGCCAAAGGCCACATCACTCCAAAGAGCAAGAAGCTTATTTTGTCATGTAATGGTTTATATAATTTACTCTGGTACTGTATAGAATAAAGGGCCCATTATCAATCAAATCTCTGGTCTGGTCCGAGTTTGTTTCATAAATGATTGTATGTGAGCTTACAAACATAACGATTTCCACTTTAAATAAATGCGATCAAGATAGTTAGGTAGACAACATGTCAAGAGACGTTTATTCCTTATTTCTTGTTATAATTTAAGAATATTATTATGCAATTTACTGCTTTGTTTTATGGCTTCAAATTGTGTCCCTTGGACCGACACTTTAGTACACAATTTGTGCATTCACTTAAGTTATTTCTTAAAGAAAATTACCCCCCAAAATTATTCAAAACAGTCTTTGACATATCTACAGTTTAATTAAAAGAAAAACTGTATTTTATTTTAAGTGATAAATAAATATAGACAAATCTTGGGACTGTGCACAGACTGATCGGCTTGAACTCAAAAGTCGCAACCAAGAATCTTCTGCAACTTTTGAGTTCAAGTCTGTCAGCTTGTGCACGGTCCCACAATCAGTTCAATAAGAATTTTCCTTGATATAGCCTGGAAAAAAAAAGTAAGTAACAAATTTTGTACAAACAAATTTGTTCAAGGAAGACAATTGGAATCATGTTTTTTTAAATCAGTGAATTGCATTATAATTTCCTAAAAAAAAACAACAAATAACTGTGAAATAAATTGAAAAAAAGTGCTAACATTATTACCTTCATCAGATCGATGTGTATGACAAGGAATTTCTATGTTTGCTGATTTAGTTGTCCGGTAATGACTTTTTCATGCACGGGGCTTCTAAATTCACTCGATCAAACGCTCATGTCTGCACCAACATTCACACACGTCCATATCGGCACATTCATAAGGGATGGTGACAACACGCTCTTGAACAACAAACATGGCACAAAACGAAT
>NC_090257.1:26943580-26966080 GCF_037325665.1 Littorina saxatilis
CGCATACCTCGCCAGGCTTGTGTCTGTGACTAGTCGACAGACGGTGCCATTTGCTTTGTGTGTGTTTTTGTTGTTGCTTTACTGTACATGACATACATTACGTGTAAAATCCAGTTCTTTAACTGGCAGCAAACCTTGCAAATTTCCAGAAGCTGCAATCTGAAGCGACCTATCTCTGATTTTTGCAGACGATCTCTCCAATCACCAATGTTTAACACAAAATCAGCAAACTCTCCTGTCACATAGAACGTCCATTGTGTAGTGCAATGTTGAAATGAAGTTACCGGTCTGAAACATTTCGTCGTTTCTTCTGAGCCAATCCTTGTTCTCTTATCATCTACAGATTTACCGCAGTCTTCACCACGCGAATTCCCAACAGAAGTCAGACTTTCGAACATACAATCTACGTAGGCAAGCATGATACGTCATGACGTCATATGATTCCTAAGATATTGACGTAATGCTAAGCCCGGTTATCTTGAGTTTTCTCCGTAATACATGTCCGTGGGTTTTTCAATGTTCGGTTATTTCCGTGGCTTCATGCAGAAAGGGAACCGTCGTCTGCAATCAATGACATGGACCATTCTGGTCCTTGTTGCTGACAAAAACATGATTTTAACACAGAATTTAATGTCAGAATAGCTATATAAACGCTATTGTGTTTTCATCGTAGCAATAGGGTCCGATATTTAGACTCGAACAAGTATAATGCGACTCGTCTTCGACTCGTCGGCATTATACTTGTCTCGTCTAAATATCGGGCCCTATTGCTACGCTGAAAACACAATAGCTGTTATTATTCGGTATGCACATTTCTCAAGTCGATTACAGTATAGCGTTCACGGGATACCTCCAGCTTCGCTGGGATTATTATCAAAATTAAATTTTCGAAATCAATTTAATCATCTTATTCCTTGTCGGTTCCTGATTCCAAAAACATATAGATATGATATGTATGGATTAAAAACACGCTCAGAAAGTTAAAACGAAGAGAGGTACAGAAAAGCGTGCTATCATTCTCAGCGCAACTACTACCCCGCTCTTCTTGTCAATTTCACTGCCTTTGCCGTGAGCGGTGGACTGACGATGCTACGAGTATACGGTCTTGCTGCGTTGCATTGCGTTCAGTTTCATTCTGTGAGTTCGACAGCTACTTGACTAAATGTTGTATTTTCGCCTTACGCGACTTGTTTTTTCTTCGCTCTGAACAACCTACATGGTGGTCCAAGCACTCCTACGACAAACAGCGTAAATCTTTTAAAAGCAAAAAGTAACAGCCCTTAGTGTTCTTATCTTTAAAAACGGAATTTGAACCCTTGTTTTGGTCTTCTCAGCTCTGACCCATCTAAAACATCCCATGACTAATACGTAAATCATTTTTTATAACCGGACATTTCCTCCACAATCAACAGGAGATCGTAACAACCCAGCAACCCCTTGGCCTGTAGTGTACGTCATATTAACTTATAAAGAACAAGTCGCGTAAGGCGAAAATACAACATTTAGTCAAGTAGCTGTCGAACTCACAGAATGAAACTGAACGCAATGCAACGCAGCAAGACCGTATACTCGTAGCATCGTCAGTCCACCGCTCACGGCAAAGGCAGTGAAATTGACAAGAAGAGCGGGGTAGTAGTTGCGCTGAGAAGGATAACACGCTTTTCTGTACCTCTCTTCGTTTTAACTTTCTAAGCGTGTTTTTAATCCAAACATATCATATCTATATGTTTTTGGAATCAGGAACCGACAAGGAATAAGATGAAAGTGTTTTTAAATTGATTTCGACAATTTAATTTTGATAATAATTTTTATATATTTATATTTCAGAGCTTGTTTTTAATCCAAATATAACATATTTATATGTTTTTGGAATCAGCAAATGATGGAGAATAAGATGAATGTAAATTTGGATCGTTTTATAAAACAAATATTTTAATTACAATTTTCAGATATTTAATGACCAAAGTCATTAACAAATTTTTAAGGCACCAAGCTGAAATGCAATACCAAAGTCCGGACTTTGTCGAACATTACTTGACCAAAATTTCAACCAATTTGGTTGAAAAATGAGGGCGTGACAGTGCCGCCTCAACTTTCACGAAAAGCCGGATATGACGTCATCATAGACATTTATCAAAAAAATGAAAAAAAAAGTCTCGGGATATCATACCCAGGAACTCTCATGTCAAATTTCATAAAGATCGGTCCAGTAGTTTAATCTGAATCGCTCTACACACACACAGACAGACACAGACACACACATACACACACACACACACACGCACGCACATACACCACGACCCTCGTCTCGATTCCCCCCTCTACGTTAAAACATTTAGTCAAAACTTGACTAAATGTAAAAATGACGTCGTATTTAAAGGGACCTTTAATAGCCAGTTCATAAACTGTCAGAAATGACCCCAAGATATACACGCAGTAATGCAATGGACGATGTTCTAAAATAAAACAAGTCGCGTAAGGCGAAAATACAACATTTAGTCAAGTAGCTGTCGAACTCACAGAATGAAACTAAACGCAATGCAACGCAGCAAGACCGTATACTCGTAACATCGTCAGTTCACCGCTCACGGCAAAGGCAGTGAAATTGACAAGAAGAGCGGTTTAGTAGTTGCGCTGAGAACGATAGCACGCTTTTCTGTACCTCTCTTCGTTTTAACTTTTTGAGCGTGTTTTTAATCCAAACATATTATATCTATATGTTTTTGGAATCAGGAACCGACAGGGAATAAGATGAAAGTGTTTGTAAATTGATTTCGACAATTTAATTTTGATAATAATTTTTATATATTTATATTTCAGAGCTTATTTTTAATCCAAATATAACATATTTATATGTTTTTGGAATCAGCAAATGATGGAGAATAAGATGAACGTAAATTTGGATCGTTTTATAACAGAAATATTTTTTTTACAATTTTCAGATTTTTAGTGACCAAAGTCATTAATTAATTTTTAGGCCACCACGCTGAAATGCAATACCGAAGTCCGGGCTTCGTCGAACAATACTTGACCAAAATTTCAACCAATTTGGTTGAAAAATGAGGGCGTGACAGTGCCGCCTCAACTTTCACGAAAAGCCGGATATGACGTCATCAAAGAAAATTTTTTTTAAAATGAAAAAAACGTATGGGGATATCATACCCAGGAACTTTCATGTCAAATTTCATAAAGATCGGTCCAGCAGTTTGGTCTGAATCGCTCTACACGCACACACACACACACACACACACACACACACACACACACACACACACACACACACATACACCACGACCCTCGTCTCGATTCCCCCCTCGATGTTAAAACATTTAGTCATAACTTGACTAAATGTAACAATGATAAAAGTGAATACTCTTGGAAACATTGAGACAAGCTTTACCGCAGCGCTCTCTATCTTGAATGGGCTATACTGTCACACGGGAAAGCACACACACACACACACACACACACACACACACACACACACACACATACACACACACACACACACACACACAAAGACACACACACACACACAAACGCACACACACACGCACGCACACACAAACGCACACACAAACACACACACACACACACACACACACACACACATATGGCATTCCGTTTGTCAAATAATTATTTGGATACTTTTTCATGGTTTTTTCACCAGTTTTAGCTAAATAATCATTATTTAGAAGCTCATGTGCTAAATAAGTGATTGTTTATAAACAATGTAAAACAATTCTAAATAATTTTTTGTTTACGTAAACCATTCATTGTTTACCTAAACAATTCATTGTTTACGTAAATAATTCATTGTTTATGTAAATAATATATTGTTTACACAAATAATCACTTATTTCACAAAATAATATTTTTTGGGTGGATAAAGTGAGCAGTTGCTAAATAAATCATTGTTTAACTAATATAATGCATTATTTAGCAGATTCGCTAAATAATGAAAACTGCTTTCCCTAAACAATTCATTGTTTAGGGAAAGCAGTTTTCATTATTTAGGGGAATCAAGAATTGACTTCTAAGCTTCATTTTTTTTCTTTGTGTATATATACTATAATTCAATACAAGGTATCTCCAAACATTATTTATCAGAAAATGTTTGTAAATTTGTTTATTTTACAAGCTGAAATTGCCGTAAGAAAAGAACTGAATGCGAAAACAAACAAAAGGTTATTTTCGTACAGCAATTTCGGCTTGTAAAATAAACAAAATAATATCCAAACAACAGCTATTTTAAGATAAGAGTGTGTGGAGAGACCTTGTATTCAATTATATTAATCACTGAAAGACATAAAACTTAGTTCAGAAGCGAATCCTAGAAACCCCTAAATAATGGAAAATGTGTCGGCTAAACAATTCATTGTTTACGTAAATAATTCATTGATTACGTAAAAAATGATTTATTTATTAACATTGCTGATTGTTTATAAACAATGTAATATAAGTCTAAATAATATATTATTTACGTAAACAATATATTATTTAGACGTATTTTACATTGTTTGTAAACAATCAGCAATGTTGCTAAAAAAAATCATTATTTTCGTAAACAATGAATTATTTACGTAAACAATGAATTGTTTAGGTAAATAATGAATGGTTTACGTAAACAAATTTATTTAGAATTGTTTTACATTGTTTATAAACAATTACTTATTTAGCACATGAGCTTCTAAATAATAATTATTTAGCTAAAACTGGTGAAAAAAACATGAAAAAGTATCCAAATAATTATTTGACAAATGGAATGCCATACACACACGCACTACCGCACTAACAGTCACATTTATTTAGTTAATTTTCAGAATTATAAAATTAAGTGCGTCTATATGACATTAGAAAGCAAATGTCCCCAGGAATTCTGAAGGAAACATTCCCAAAGTGAACGTTACCGACAGAGTATCTGCGGGCCGTGAATCGCTTAAGTAGGGAATACAATAGCAGGACATGTATGACGGGTGTGCTTGGCTTAAAAAGGCCTTTCACGGGGAGGTTCATGTGTCGAAATTGTTTTATTGGAATGTCCTTTTCTGATTCTGGTCTTTGTTCTTCTTGATTTGTTTTTGTCTAGCTTATTTTCTAATATGGTGGTGGTGGTGGTGGTGGTGGTGTTGTTCGGGTTATGTGTTTGTATGATAATGATGATGATGATGATGATGATGATGATGATGATGATGATGATGATGATGATGATGATGATGATGATGATGACGGTCGTGACGAGGAGGAGGAAGAAGAAGAAGAGGAGGAGGAGGAGGAGGAGGATTTATAATCAAACAAAGTTGAAACAAGTTGTACGATGTCAAATGCGCACGTTTTTCTATCCGTATATAAATGTATGTGTGTGTGTGTGTGTCTGGGGGGGGGGGGGGGGCTAGGAGGGGGGGGGGGGGGCGTATCATAACATGCACTAGTCATGGTTGTTGATTTTGCAATGTACAGGATACTGCACCTGAAAAACCTGACTTGAAATGAGAAATAGGCCAGCTGAACAGGTCGTGCCCAGGTTTCATGTTTACGTTTCCAACACGTAAAATCAGGCATGATTCATGCATGTTTACGGACAAGCAATGCGACAATGAAGTAGCCTACTGAGGGAACTTTTTCGTATGTTTGTAGAATGTAGAATAGAGAGGTAGCAGGCTACAAACTGCGAAGAATATGGGATAACATAACATATCCCATGACCTCCCTTCTTTGTCTCTGTTACTTCAGTATGGGTATATATGTTGTATTTTTATAGCTCAATAAATACATCATGGACTCCAAAAAATATATGATAGTGCAGATTCCGATTTGGGCAAAGAACTACTTTCCTCCCGACCGTTGACCTCGCGCCGAACAATGTGACACATTTGCATGAAGTTCCAAAATCGTATCGCACGGCTCAGAAAACCATATCAGTTGCACGCACAAATGAGTTTTATTAACCCGTGCATAACACTAGTTTGAACAGTCGAACACTATCACAATGCCCATGGCTGCAAACGGGCCAAAACAAAAAAACGAGTACCCTCCCTTGCATCGTAGCAGACGACTGTTTGTGAGAGTCTGTCAGTGTGTTTGGTGAGCGTCTTCAGTTCCTCTGGCAGTGTCGGTGTGGGAACTGACAGAAGCTAGGGAGCACAGATAATAGAAGCCCTGTCACATAGACTAATCACACAATCAATACACATTTGGCTCATGTTTTAAATGACAGTTTCGAGTTTGTTAGTCAAACTCAAAGCAACATAACACTGGTCTGGTGACATGCGTAGCAGGACCGAGAAGCGTCCTTACCTGGTTTGGCCGCTTCGCTTCGTTATCAAACATCGGCTGTTTCACGTATTTTGCGAGCAAGTCTACTCTTTTGCCTGGCTCTGCAGTAAGTCCACATTGGCGATGAAGGTATGCAAGAACTTAACATGTGTGTATTTTTCCGTAATCCAGTCATATTCCTTCAAAATGCAATCAATCGGCGGTGACAGACTTGGTGTCAGCAATTCGCGACTTCACCAACTTGGTCCCGTTTTCCTCACACCCATACCAGTTTAGGATCATCCATGCAAACACACTCGAAAAACAGTTTATCACGTAGATACATTTCAAATAGGTAGCAAATGGTTAAATCTAAACCTACATAATTATTTGTTCCCTAAAATTTGCTTCTCTGTCAATAAGCCTAATTGTATAATAATACGTTCGAGAAAACAACGTGGAATCGATTCTGAATCGAGTAAGCCAAATGGGTGCCAAACCGGTTTCGCCCGTTCTGCCGACCTGAAACGCAAAACAAAAGAATTGTGCGCTTCAACTAAATTGATTTCTATACGACTTCATTACTTTCTTGCAACTTATGAACCTTTACTTAAAGCTTTTAAATGGTCTGAAAGTAGTGTTACCGCGTACTTATCGATGCACTCATTCGTTTTATTTTTTCAGCGACGGTCACTTAGTTTAAGGTTACAAAAGGGCCAAGTCTCGCTGGCAACACTGTTTTACACTCCACAGATCGCATCAGTGCCGCTAGTAGTCTACACTTTGTGTTTGATGGTAGAATGGGATATACAGATTACAACACTCGTGGTTTTTTTTATATGGCTTGTATTTCTGTCAAGACCCAGCGGGAATATCAATCGAGAGCCACTCGCCAGAGGCTCGTGTCTCCCGATGATATTCATCCGCTGGGTCTTGACAAGCCATATAAAAAACCACTCGTGTTGTAACCTATACATCGTTTGTCACCTGTGAAAATACACTGCGAAAACTGTGACGCTTTTGGCACAAAAAATGGGTATTGCCGACTTGTGAGAAAGTGTTGATTTATGTTTTTGATTTTTACGCTGGTTCTTGAAAACAAAACGATAAATCGCAAATTACAATTACATGTAATTGACGATAAAAAAAACTACCTCCCTCTCTCTCTCTCTCTCTCTCTCTCTCTCTCTCTCTCTCTCTCTCTCTCTCTCTCTCTCTCTCTCTCTCTCACACCCTCACGCATACAGACACACAAACACAAACACACACACTCACACACACACGCACACGCACACACACACACGCACACACACACCGCCACCACACCCAGTGGTATGGCAGGCATCTACCTAAAAAATCGCAACACCATCTTCACACTTGTAAGCATGTCATCGAAAAACGTTTGCTTGTGGTGAAAGTCCTTTTGCGATGGCCACCAAATCTTCATTATTAAGCTCTAGCTTTATCTTTTGACATGAAAAATTGAGTACAAAATTTGGCTGCCTAAGACCAAATGTTTTATTTCAAACTGTAAAAATATGCTCCAGAGAAAAAAAGCTTAGGTGGTGCAAAGTTCCTGCAGAAAAGCCTGCACATTGATTTTATATAATTTTTTAAAGTAAAAAGCTCGTTTTTCTTGTGGTGCCTAAAGATGTGTACTGTGCGTGGTAACTTTCACGTCTAGACTACTCAAGATTTCAACATAACTCAAGGTGTGAATTATAAAAAAACATTATATAAAATTCCCATTTAAATCGATTTTTCCCAAATTTTGACAGATGATGTCTTGATGTTTTAAAATCACATTCCAAACTAAAACAAGCTTGAAATTTTTTTATTTTTTGTGTTATAGCGTTTTACTGGGTTTGATCGCGCTGGTCAGTGGTGGCGGCTGGAGTGGTTACTTAGCATTTGATGTGTTGTTGCTTATTTCTGCCACTTGGCTGATACCATGCTGCGTGAGGCATGTGTGTAACAGTAAGATATTTGCGTGTTATCAGACTGAAGTAGGGTGGTAAGTGGTTTAAATTAATGCTTATACTTTTCTGTTACGTAGGTAGCAATGTCACTGTGAACTCATTGCCACAACAATTTATTTTCCTTGAGGTGTCATAACCTGCACAAAACAATGCACCATGTGTATTTGATTTATTAGGAAATGTCTATGCTGCACAGTTGAACTGTTTGTGTTCTCAGGTGGTACACAATTTTAAACTTAACTCTTGTCTTGTTTGTTGTTTAAGTAGCCGTTCTTTGTAGGTTGTGATGTGAAATTGTTGCTGTTACCACTTGGCAATGCAGTTTTGGCCCCTTTTGCACAATATAATGTATTACAGCAACCTTGGCACCTTTTGTCAGGTGTAAACAAAGGTGTTCGAGTTGAATACAACAAGAAACCAGAACGAGTTGGTTAAATACATGTACGTTGATTTTTGTATAATATTTTGAAGTATTGTATTGTGCGTGTGCTGATTTTGTTAATGTGTGTCAACATTGTGTAGTTAACTCCTCTCTGGAAACTAATAAATATGAGGATACTTCTTCTTCGTTCTTCTTCGGCGTTCCAGAATATGAGGATACACTGCTGCCAGTATTTTTTATTTTGTCTCATTTATTTATTCAGAACACATGCAAATCAATTTTCTCTCTCTGTCTCTCCTCTCTCTGTCTCTGTCTCTGTCATTGCAGTAGAAACAAAGACAACCATGGCGAACAAAGGGAGTGATCGAAATCGTTAGATTACTGAACAGACTTGGCTGCCATTCGGCAAAGGTGTTTTTCAAACTGTTTGACGCACGGATCGCCCCTATGCTCTTGTATGGTTCAGAGCTATGGGGATATGGACAGTATGACTCTGTGAAAAGGGTCCACCTGTTTGCGTGTAAAAAGTTTCTGAAAGTGACAATTCGAACTCCAAACAACATTGTGTATGGTGAATTGGGAAGACATCCGCTGTATATTAACTCTGCAGTCAGATGTGTGAAATACTGGTTTACACTGCTGAAGCAACCTGATTCAAGATATTCCAAGATTGCATATAAAGCTTTATGTAATTTGGCATCGAAGGGCCACACAAATTGGGTCTCACATGTGCAGACTCTTTTATGTTGTAATGGTTTTGCTGCTGTGTGGATGTACGGAACGGTTGGGAATGAGAAGTGTTTCCTACAAGAGTCTAAGACGTTTACAAAATTGTTTTTGTCAAGAATAGTTTTCCTTTTCAGAATGCAGTGAACGTTTCGACATTTATAATTGTTACAAAACATGCTTGGAAAAAGAGAAATACATTGAATTAATCGAAGATATTAAGTACAGAGTTGCTCTTACTCGTTTCCGCGCAGGAGTATCCGAAATCAACGCTCACAAGTTTCGGTACGCACCAAACCAAACGACAAGAAACTGTCCTCTCTGTACAGCTGATAAAGAAGATGAACACCATGTTGTATTTTTATGTCCTTTTTATCAAGACCTTCGAGCAAAGTATTTGAAAATCTCGAACTCTAAGACGCTGCAACAACAACTTGTGTATTTCTGTGGCAATAATGAGGAAAATGTGATGAACAGCTTCAGCAGATTTGTGTTCTTCATGTTACAGAAGAGACGAACCCTAATAAATGAGGTTCAGTGACATGTCATCAGGGTTTTAATGTATTTGTTGAATTTTATGCGTGACTATAATTTATAACTGTGCAGATACTATTGCTGTTATTTTAACCACTATTGTAAGGGGCTGTGGCCTTAGACAATTAAAGATTTGTTCTTGTTCTTGTTCTTGTTCTCTCTTTCTCTCTCTCTCTCCAGTTGGAAAGTATCTTTAATAGGCAGTTACAAATTAGAAGCATATTTGTGTAAGTTTTGGTTAAATTTTGACATAAAAACACACTAAAATCAACACAAGTAAGTCAGTAGTGGTGGTAATGAAAGTGGGGTCGGTGCAGAACGAATTCAAAACAAGACTTCTGCGTAGAGTAGCTCCTGTCTGGTTGTAATTTTCCCCCACTGCATGAGGGTCCTGAATTCAGAATGTCAATTCACAGCGTCACCGATGTAATTGGCTCACCATTTACCCACGAGTACTGTTTTATTCTGTCCAGGCAGTCTATTCAATGGCGAACAGACTTGATATCTAACCCCTCCTCCCATGCCGTCCTGTCCCAGACTCCTATTCGCACTTATTTACAAAGGCTATATTACATAATTTATGGTTGGTTTCTCCCATGCTACGAGCCCAATGTGCTCGGTTATGCTCTTTATACGTAGTTATGTTTGTAACGCGTAGTAATGCTCATTAAGGCTGGAGTCTACACTTTGTTAAAGTGATAAGAAGTTGTTAAAAGAGATGTTTTCTTATGTTCAATGAATGATAAAGCCGAATATATATATATACAGCAACAAAGTAAGGCTTAACTTACTTATGTTTTAACATAACCACTGAAAGCTACAGCCGGTGGGGTGGGGATACACAATGGCAAGGCACCGCCCAGCTTCTCAGAAAGCCATGCTGTGCGCAACTCGCTTGAAACTTGCATTGTCAAGGTTCGCAAGAAGCAAATGATATTGCGTACTCAGTTTATGTCAAATACAGTGTTACACCGTGCACCATATCCTTACTGTCTGCTGTTGACTCTGAATTTGTTCCTTTCTCTTGCACCAGACAAATCGAAGCAAGGAGGTCAGGTGAGTGATTGGCTGAATGAGATCATGTGATTGGGGTCACGGAAAAGGCTCTGTTCAATCAAGTCTGAATTTCGCTGTTACATCTTATTCGCAGTTGGCTGGAAAGGCAACGAACTCGACGCTTTCAACAAGTGAGTTTTAACTGCTCTCCGAATGGTTGGAAAATTATAGATGATGACGAAACTCTCAGCTGCACGTTGGCTAATTTCAGGAAACGAACGCAGTTACAAGATTAGTTTGCCCTTTGCTTGCAAAAAAGTGTATAAATTGCAACAGCCCTTGTGCGAACAACACAGAAACATTATTTTCTGACCGAGGTAGTTTATTTTGCCAAACTTCTGCACAGTCCACGACATCTTTGGCATGAGGATGGAGCGTTTGATGATTTTGCTGGTTGTTGTCGCCGTGACCCTCTCGAGTGAGTTAACCCTTTTTTTCTTGTTTGCTTGTTCTTGAAGAGTCTGGTAGGTTTTGTTTTTGGTGTTTTTTGGTCCTGTCTGCTGGGTTGTTTGTTTTCGTGTCTCAGGAGTAACAATTTTGTACGAACATTTGACTCCCTTTACGAAAAAAGTACTCCCCCATAACACGAGAAAATTACTCCCCACGACAGGTGTGTTCCGAGTAAAAATTTCTAACGACAATGTTACTCCCCTGATGAATAAATAACGAATAAATTACTCTCACCTAACACGAGCAATTTACTGCCCACGCCAAGTGTACGCAACTTTTACCAGAGACTCTGCTTTTACTCCCTTGTCCCCTGTCAGTCCTGGTGGTGGAAGGGGCGGAGGGAGGGGTAGCGCGACATACGTTTGCGCGAGGTCACATATTGTCATTATTCCTTCGCCCGCATTCCATTTTCGCGTACGAGATTTTTTTTTACTGGACGTAAGAATTTGGGTAGTAAACATTTCGTGGAGGGAGTAATGTTTTCTTTTCTCGTACGAAACGTTTACTCGGAGTAAACATTTCGTACGAACTTTTTACTCCAGAGTCAATTTTTCGTGGAATAAAACTTTCGTGTTACACCGGACAGACCTTAACGCTGCATAAAATCGTTTTTTGGCTTGGACACAAACCAACAATTAACCGTCCTCTGGGCACATTGGTAATGATCGATATATTACCTTTAGTGGCTTTTCGTGTGTGAAGTTAACCTTTGCCGGATGCCGCTTTTGACTACACACGCCCGACGATGCGGGTTTGTCTGAACCCATACATTTGAAAGAGGGTTTTTACCGTTTATTTCTCTAACGACGATGCGGGTTTGTCTGAACCCATACATTTGAAAGAGGGTTTTTACCGTTTATTTCTCTAACGACGGGGTGGGTTCAGGGAAACCCACAGCGCTACTTCAGTGGGTGCATCGAGTTTCTCCCTTCACCGACTTCTTGCAGGGGAGGGAGAGGGGGAGGGAGAGGGGGAGGGAGAGACTGAGAGAGACTGAGAGACTAAGAAAGAGAGAGAGAGAGAGAGACTAAGAAAGAGAGAGAGAGAGAGACTAAGAAAGAGAGAGAGGGAGACTAAGAAAGAGAGAGAGAGAGAGAGACTAAGAAAGAGAGAGAGAGACTAAGAAAGAGAGAGAGACTAAGAAAGAGAGAGAGAGAGACTAAGAGAGAGAGAGAGACTAAGAAAGAGAGAGAGAGAGAGAGACTAAGAAAGAGAGAGAGAGAGACTAAGAAAGAGAGAGAGAGACTAAGAAAGAGAGATAGAGAGACTAAGAAAGAGAGAGAGAGACTAAGAAAGAGAGAGAGAGAGACTAAGAAAGAGAGAGAGAGAGACTAAGAAAGAGAGAGAGAGAGAGACTAAGAAGGAGAGAGAGAGAGAGAGAGAGAGACTAAGAAAGAGAGAGAGAGAGAGACTAAGAAAGAGAGAGAGAGAGAGAGACTAAGAAGGAGAGAGAGAGAGACTAAGAAAGAGAGAGAGAGACTAAGAAAGAGAGAGAGAGAGACTAAGAAAGAGAGAGAGAGAGAGACTAAGAAAGAGATAGAGAGACTAAGAAAGAGAGAGAGAGACTAAGAAAGAGAGAGAGAGAGACTAAGAAAGAGAGAGAGAGAGAGACTAAGAAAGAGAGAGAGAGAGACTAAGAAAGAGGGAGAGAGAGACTAAGAAAGAGAGAGAGAGAGAGACTAAGAAAGAGAGAGAGAGAGAGACTAAGAAAGAGAGAGAGAGACTAAGAAAGAGAGAGAAAGAGAGACTAAGAAAGAGAGAGAGAGACTAAGAAAGAGAGAGAGAGACTAAGAAAGAGAGAGAGACTAAGAAAGAGAGAGAGAGAGACTAAGAAAGAGAGAGAGAGACTAAGAAAGAGAGACAGGGAAAGAGACTAAGAGAGAGAGACAGAGAGAGAGACTAAGAGAGACAGACAGAAAGAGAGAGAGACAGAGAGAGAGAGAGACAGAGAGAGAGAGACAGAGAGAGAGAGATAGAGAGAGAGAGACAGAGACAGACAGTCAGATAGACAGACAGTCAGATAGACGGATAGACAGATCGACGGATAGACAGATAGACAGACAGAGCAACTGACAACAGACATACAGACAGAGAGATACGGACAGACAGACAGAGAGACAGACAGTCTCTTGGAGACAAACAGGCAGACAGACACTGTTCCACCGCTTTGGTAATTATGGGTGTAGCAGAACTCGCGCCGTCGGCAGAGGGATAGTTACAATCACTACTACTCTTTAAAAGTATGGGTTTGTGTGAACCCGCGCCATCGGTAGTGTTTATGTAAATTATCATAATCAATTAATTTTAATGTTTTGTCATGTACACACTAAAAATTTGCAGACAGAGAGCAAATTAGGTGTGTGAGAGATACTTAAAATTTCAAAACGATACCTTTAATGGTTCCAGAGTTACAATGATTTTAGTGTGTCTCTGGGTACAGGTGAACCCATGAAGCACGGCAAAGGTTAATTCATAAAACAAATCCTACCCTCAACAGTAAGCAGTCAAGGTGTTTATTTTTGGTATAATATTATGTAAAATAGATGGATGTTTAAATCCCATTTAAAAGATTGGTCGGATGTGAAATGGTGAGCCACACTGCTTTCGTGGGAATGACGGTGCCTTTACAGTGACGTGTTTCTTCTTTCCCAGCGGTGCTGTCTTGTCCCCTTGACGAGACTGCAATGGAAAAGGAAATTCGGATGTGTACAGTCGCCAGGTTAGCATCTGCCGGCCAGAACATCGCAGAGCATCAGGGCAGGGCAGGGCAGTGCTTGTAAGTTTGAGAACAATGTTATTCATTGGTACATAACATATATTCAAATATAATATTAATGTTGTAGTCTTTCGTCTGTCTTTATGTCATATGTACCATCAATGCAATTTCTTCATGTGAGATAATAAAGTTAGTTTGATTTGATTTGATTTGAATTGATTTGATTTGATTTGATTTGCCACCCCCCCCCCCCCCCCACCCACCACCACCACCTCCTTATCCACACCCATAACACAAAATAAAACATTGCTGAATTTCCAGCAATTATACATTTGAAACTTCGAAGTTGTCATCGTCGGACATATATTTTTCACTTTTGCGAGAAATGTCTTTGATGACATCATATCCGGCTTTTTACAAAAGTTGAAGCCGCACTGTCACGCCCTCATTTTTCAACTAAATTGATTGACATTTTGATTAAACAATCTTCGACAAAGCCTAGATTATGGGATTGCATTTCAGCTTGATAACTTGAAAATTAATTAAAAATGGTCATTCAAAATCTCTATTCTAATTAATAATAACATTTTAGTAATCGACCCAAGTATAATTTCATCTTATTCTGCATCATTTCCTGATTCCAAAAACATAATAGATATGTTATGTTTGAATTAAAAAGAAGCTATTTCGCTATATTGGCTTGTCAATGTAACTACGTTTTCCACGTGACAAGTGTCAGCGATTTCCTTGCCGCGGGGATTGACGAAGCACATAGTGTCTTCGTGAAAATAATGCAGTGCGGTCAGTTTCATTCTTTGAGTTGAACAGATTGACAAAATGTGGTAATTTCGCCTTACGCTCACGTAAGTGTAGCCTATGCGATGGTAAACTTTGTCTGTCTGTGCGTGCGTGCGTGCGTGCGTGTGTATGTGATAGAAACTTTAACATTTGACTGAACACCGAAATACTAATTTCACCTGGTTATTATCCAAGCAACATCTTCAGAGTATTGAAGCAATGATCAACATTTCGTCGGCATGTGTGTAGTTAAAGTGTATATCCAAAGAAAACGGGCGGTGGGGGGGTTTTGGGGGGTAAAAGCAGGCGACTGGTTTGTGTCGTGTGTGGTAAGTAGACCAGGTCAGGGGTCAAGATCAGGTCAGGTCGCGTGAAGGATTGTGGTATAGATTCACTTTTCAGTTCTCACCTCTGCATTCGCCGATTCGGGGAAGACGATTTCACATTGTTCGGTTTCTTAGCTCCAGAAAAATAGATAAAGAAGATACCAAAGGAGATTTCCTACAGTTTGATCTGCACAGCGTTTTTCCAGTGTCTGCGCGAGGAAGAGCTGTCGAAAGCGCAGTGTCGATCTGGCAGTCGTGTCCCCGGTAAGTACAGACAGATCTAGTGTCTCCCACTCCTACAACGTGTCACCTACGCTTACTGATAATCCGTTTTGTTTAATTTCTTTTTATTTCAGCAGACACGGATATCAAACACAGTGCTAGGCAGTCACCTCTTGTGAAATGAGTTGATCTGAAGTGCCTGTAATGTTTGGATGTCTTTGTTCTTGGTTCGATTTATGTGAATTTCAAAACTTGTAGTTGAGTCTCAAGTTTACTCTGCCCGTTTAAAACTGTCCACCATTTATTTGAACATGCAGATATAAGGAAACGGAATGAATTTGTTCTCAAAGTCAAAATTATTACGATTTTGCCTCAGTTTCAAAACATGCTCTGTCAAGGTTCTGTCTGTAAAATTTGGTACCTTGCAACAACTTCCTTAAATTTGAAAGACAGTTTTTGAATGCTAGATCTATAGATCTGTGTCGCGTTTCATTCTTTGATTGCAGCCTACTGTTTGCTGTTTACGCACTATCGTGATTCGCAAACGTTTGCTAAACTTACATTGCAACAGCTTCCTTGTCTTTGTTGGCATTTTCTTTCAAGGCAGCACAACGTAAGATTAGTTTCTTTTGGACAGCAGGTAGAATGCGAGTTTTGAGACAACGACAGTCGTCCAAACAAATGGACTGTGAATAGTGTGTTGACTGTGTTGACCGTCAGAATTATTTTAAGAACCAGGCTGCTGCAGTCAGTTGATATGTTTCGCATATTGTAGGGTTCCCATGCTGCATAGGTAAAGTGGCTTGTATAACCCGACCATTCAGTATCAAAACACTGTTTACATTTGTGTAGGTTGTAGTCATCACTACTAATCGCATTTTGCCTTTTGTTTCAGAAAGGAGGATAAGCTACAACAAGATCGACGCTGAGAGTATGTCAGATATGCCTCAGCCACATGGCGACTTCCGAATTTAGATCCACTCGGCATGGTGACAAGTCTTGATGAAAAGTATAAGATTGAGGACAGCAGTGGAAAAAGTGGCCACATGGCAGGTACCTATTGCTTAGTGTCTGCAGTGTAAAAGACAGATAAGGTGATGGTAGATTTCCAATTGAACACAGTACCCTCATATCTACTGCTGATTTACGACGGGCAAGCTACAATCCAGGGCAGAGAACACTGCAGCGTTGTAATCCAACTTTTCATTTGTTTCAGGAAAGGACGTCCTAACAAATTAACATTACAACTCTCTGATACAAAGACATAGTGCATAGTGTACTCTAAACAAGAGGTTGTGCTACCACAGGAACATCCCGATAACTGATTGAGTGGGACAGGATTTAAAAGCTTCCCAGGGCTGCAGTGAGGAAGTACACGGTTTTTCTGTTATTGACCTTAATAGCTTTCACACAGCCAGTATATGAGAGATAATGGTCTTCTTTGTGACCGTTCATGCTCAGGCACGCGGAGCTGGTTGCCAGCAGGACAACGTGTCACTGGACAATATCATAGACTTCGGAGTGCGAGGACCAGGGAAAATAACCTCATGTGAACCTGTCTGAGTGTGACCATCGTGACGCCCATATCTTTAACTCTCAGTCGTATGACAATTCCAAGAATATATTATCTTGATACGCAAGCTCTGGGTAGGTTAATGATTGTAGATAAGCTTTGCCATAAGAATTATGCTGATGCAGTTTAATAGTGTGTCCGAGTGTGCGTGTGTGTGTGTGTGTGTGTGTGTGTGTGAGGATTGCACAAGATCTCCTTCAGGGACAACTACACCAACAAATACACAGTCATTTTATCTGTTTGCCTTCTTTTGAAAATTATACATGGAGTAGATATGATGCGTTAGTTTTAACTGTGTGTGGGTGTGTGTGTGTGTGTGTGTGTGTGTGTGTGTGGTGTGTGTGTGTGACGGAGTGATTGAGCTTGTGTTACTGTTTGTCGATTTCTTACGGGAGCCTTGAAGGCTTCGCCTCTTGTTTCTTACGGGAGCCTTGAAGGCTTCGCCTCTTGTTTTTCTTTTACATACATGTTCCCTTCTGTTTTGACTGATCTATGGAAGCAAACTCACAATAATTTTCTTTTCATCCCAAACACAACGCAATGCTTACAGCTGACTGACATAGCCGGGAATAATTCATGAGCCAACTTATGTCAAACAATCAACGTCATCACTTCGCATAACTTATGTTCCTCGTATTTTTGTGGCGTTCTTTTTATATTTAGTCAAGTTTTGACTAAATGTTTTAACATAGAGGGGGGAATCGAGACGAGGGTCGTGGTGTATGTGTGTGTGTGTGTGTGTGTGTGTGCGTGTGTGTGTGTGTGTGTGTGTGTGTGTGTGTGTGTGTGTGTGTGTGTGTGTGTGTGTGTGTGTGTGTAGAGCGATTCAGACTAAACTACTGTACCGATCTTTATGAAATTTGACATGAGAGATCCTGAGTATAGTATCTCCAGAGTTTTTTTTCTCATTTTTTGGATAAATGTCTTTGATGACGTCATATCCGGCTTTTCGTGAAAGTTGAGGCGGCACTGTCACGCTCTCATTTTTCAACCAAATTGGTTGAAATTTTGGTCAAGTAATCTTCGACGAAGCCCGGACTTTGGTATTGCATTTCAGCTTGGAGGCTTAATATTTAATTAATGAGTTTGCTCATTAAACTTGTCATTAAAATCGATTTTTCGCAAACAGATTTAAAATTGATTGTATCGTATTTTTCATCACATTCTGAATCTAAAAATATATACATATGTCATGTTTACTCTTAAAATGTGATCACAATTAACGAAAATAGATTAATTAGTCTTACGATTAAAATGTAAGAAATCGATCCAAAAAAGATTTCATCTTATTCTTTATCATTTCCTGATTCCAAAAACATATAGATATGATAGGTTGTATTCAAAACAAGCTCAGAAAGGTAACAAGAATACAGAAAAGCGTGCTTTCTTGCTTAGCACAATACGCTACTGCGCTAATCTGGCGTGTCAATATCACTACGTTTTGCACGTGGGAGGTGAGCGATTTCCTTCACGCGGGGATTGACGAAGCTGTACTGTCTTGGTGAAAAAATACAGTGCGTTCAGTTTCATCCCGTGAGTTCGACAGCTTCTATATATATATATATACGACTTCAGGTACACCCCGGACACAACCTGGTCGATGAGATATTTCAACACGTGCTCTCAGCGCGCAGCGCTGAACCGATTTTGGTTTTTCTCTGGATCCATTCCCAGTAACTCTTCCTTGTCTTCTCCAGTGTTTTCAGCGTTTATCTCTCTTCCTTCGTGTGGCGTCAATCCATATTACTGTTTCTATTTTTAGAAGGTCACTGTCGACAACGCTCAATCCATATTCCCGTTATACTATTTTTAGAAGGTCACTGTCCCGGCGAAGCCGGGTATTACCCTTATCCAGTGTTTTGCGCGTTTATCTCCCTTCCTTCGCGCAGCCAGGTATTCGGCTCGACTTCTTCCCGGCGAAGCCGTACCCGGCGAAGCGGGTATTCACCTAGTGACTAAATGTATGCATTTCACCTTACGCGACTTGTTTGTACTTGTACTTGACCCTCAAGGCTAACCGAGTCTATTTTAAGCGTGTATCAATGCGCCTGCAGCAGGTGATTATTGGTTTTTGTAACCAACGTAAGCTTACATGGTTTAAGAGATATTTGCAATTAAACACCCTTCTGGGTCTACACGGACCCACGACGACCGGCGAAGGTTAAAGCGATCTTCGACAAAGTCCGGACTTTAGTATTGCATTTCAACTTGGATGCTTCAGAACTAATTAATGAGTTTGGTCATACACAATTTAAAATTGTAATTAGAATATATTTATTTTAGAAATCGATTCGAAAATAATGATATTTTATTCTTTAACATTTGCTGCTTACAAAAACATATAGATATGTTAAGTTTGGAACAAGCTCAGAAAGTTAAAAAGAATAGAGAAAAGCGCGCTTTCCTGCAAAGCGCAAACGTAACTGCGTTATACTGGCTTGTCAATTTTACTGCGGTTTCCACGTGAAAAATGTAAGCCGTGCGGGATTGACGAAGCTATATTGCCTTGGTGAAAAAATCAATGCAGTGCGTTACGTTCAGTTTCATTTTGTGAGTTCGACAGCTTGACTAAATGTAGTGATTTCGCTTTACGCGACTTGTTTAACTTTAGTCAAGATCTTGATGTTTTTTGGAAGGGAGCATACCCCTTGCACACTCATCAGCTCAGACTGACACCAGAACACTTCAAACACAGACACGGTCAACCCAGTCCTCTTATTTTTTGTTTAACGCCCAGCCGACCACGAAGGGCCATATCAGGGCGGTGCTGCTTTGACATATATATATATAATGTGCGCCACACACAAGACAGAAGTCGCAGCACAGGCTTCATGTCTCACCCAGTCACATTATTCTGACACCGGACCAACCAGTCCTAGCACTAACCCCATAATGCCAGACGCCAGGCGGAGCAGCCACTAGATTGCCAATTTTAAAGTCTTAGGTATGACCCGGCCGGGGTTCGAACCCACGACCTCCCGATCACGGGGCGGACGCCTTACCACTAGGCCAACCGTGCCGGTTTTAACAATGTATAACAATATATATTGAAGTACATCATTAGAAGAACAATCATATGTTTTTCTTTTGTAAAATGTAGTTTGGTGGGGAAAAAAAAGAGATTGGAAAGGAGGGGAAAAAAAAGAAAGAAAAAAAGCATATGGCGATAATATTTTTTTTAATTTTTATCAAATAACCAAAGGGAAGTAATCGCTCTTTATGCATACGACATGTGTAATAGAGTAAGCGAGAGTTGTACGGAACCTTTTCTCCTGTCAAATTATTTTGTCAAGTTTTGATTTGTCTGTTTTCAGGGCCATCCCCCACCTGTTGAAGTGTATTGACACCGCAATGACAGGCTGCGAGGGCGTGCCCTACGTGGAGGCCGAGAGGGCAGAGGTTGACGCTGGGGTACAGAGCTTGAACGCAGTGTACCAGCAAATGTGCGTCTAAATAACCGTGAACCAAACACGAAAAATAAAATGATACAATAACGATGGCGCTTGCTTGGAAGAAAGACATGGTCCGCTGAAAGAGGAGATTTGGGAGTGGAGAAGGGGAGGTGTTGTGGAGGTGGAGCGGGGGGGGGGGGGGGGGGGGTAGGAAGAGGAGCATTGTCTCATCAGTTAGAAGAGAATATAGATGCGGAGCGAATGACAAGTAGGCCACTCTTACAAGTAGATTTACAGGGGGTAATAAAGACACATATCGTAGACGGCAGGGGGGTAACACAATTTTGTTAAGGGAATGCATCATAATAAAATGTTGTTTGCTTCTTTTAGTTCTCTCCTATAGTTGCAGTGTCAAGACAACAGGGAACTAAAGGGTTTGGTTGAATAATCAAACATGAAATTGTTGGTCTTGGCTTCTTCTGTCATTATCATTGCAAGTGCTTCTTCTTCTTCTTCTTCTGCGTTCGTGGGCTGAAACTCCCACGTACACTCGTGTTGTTTGCACGAGTGGAATTTTACGTGTATGACCGTTGTTTTTACCCCGCCATTTAGGCAGCCATACGCCGTTTTCGGAGGAAGCATGCTGGGTATTTTCGTGTTTCTATAACCTACCGAACTCTGACATGGATTACAGGATCTTTTTCGTGCGCACTTGGTCTTATGCTTGCGTGTACACACGGGGGTGTTCGGACACCGAGGAGAGTCTGCACACAAAGTTGACTCTGAGAAATAAATCTCTCGCCGAACGTGGGGACGAACTCACGCTGACAGCGGCCAACTGGATACAAATCCAGCGCGCTACCGACTGAGCTACATCCCCGCCCCTATTGCAAGTGCGAACTGTGTGTGTGTGTGTGTGTGTGTGAGTGTGTGTGTGTGTGTGTGTGTGTGTGTGTGTGTGTTTGTGTGTGTGTGTGTGTGTGTGAACCCTTTTTACATTTAGTCAAGTTTTGATCACTAAATGTTTTAACATAGAGGGGGGGAATCGAGACGAGGGTCGTGGTGTGTGTGTGTGTGTGTGTGTGTGTGTGTGTGTGTGTGTGTGTGTGTGTGTGTGTGTGTGTGTGTGTGTGTGTGTGTGTCTGTGCGTGTGTGTGTGTAGAGCGATTCAGAGTAAACTACTGGACCGATCTTTATGAAATTTTACATGAGAGTTCCTGGGTATGATATCCCCAGACATTTTTCTCATATTTTGGATAAACGTCTTTGATGACGTCATATCCGGCTTTTTCTAAAAGTTGAGGCGGCACTGTCACACCCTCATTTTTAAATAAAATTGATTGACATTTTGGCCAAGTAATCTTCGACGAAGACCGGACTTTGGTATTGCATTTCAGCTTGGAGGCTTAAAAATTAATTAATGACTTTGGTCATTAAAAATCCGAAAATTGTAATTAAAATTATTTTTTTATAAAACGATCCAAAATTACGTTCATCTTATTCTTCATCATTTTCTGATTCCAAAAACATATAAATATGTTATATTCGGATTAAAAACAAGTTCTGAAAATTAAAAATATAAAAATTATGATCAAAATTAAATTTCCGAAATCGATTTAAAAACACTTTCATCTTATTTCTGGTCGGTTCCTGATTCCAAAAACATACAGATATGATATGTTTGGATTAAAAACACGCTCAGAAAGTTAAAGCGAAGAGAGGTACAGAAAAGCATGCTATGCAGCACAGCGCAACCGCTACCGCGCTAAACAGGCTCGTCAATTTCGATCACTGCCTTTTGTACGAGCGGCGGACTACGGTCATTGTGAAAAAATGCAGTGCGTTCAGTTTCATTCTGTGAGTTCCACAGCTTGACTAAATGTAGTAATTTCGCCTTACGCGACTTGTTTTTTCTTGGTTTAAACAGAACTTTATTCAATTTTAATCATGACAAGAACAATGCATGGATGATTACATACTCAAGCATATAATGCTTATTTTAAGCAATCATAGTAATTACAAAACAAGGGTTAGCATGATGGCGGAATAAATACATTAACTCATTTCAGGAAACGAAGAAACAAAACAAAA
>NC_090257.1:26971080-27031080 GCF_037325665.1 Littorina saxatilis
TACGAGTTAAACTTTGGTTTTGTCGTCATTAAGTTTGAGTTTATTGTCTGTCATCACAAATTTATTTTTAAAAATCAATTGGAGATAGAGCATTTGACATCAGGAAAACTGTTCGGAACAAGTCTCGCTTATTGTCAGTCTTGGTCCCACCATCACGTGACCATGCCCATTTTGTTTTTATCATCGTCTCCATATTAACGTTACGTCATTTTCATTTTTACAGAATGAAGCACTGTTTGTTGAACGATGTGGGTATCATTATTTTTGTACTGTCTGTTTGTTTGTGTATATCTGTCTATTTGCCTGTCTCTCTGGCTTTTTGTTTGTCTGTCCCTAGATCCTTTTTGTCGGTCTGTCTGTTTGTTTGTCGGTCTGTCTGTTTGTTTGGCTGGCTGTCTGTTTACGTGGTTTTTTGAAGTCAGCTTTTCTTAACAAGCACCGAATTAGGCGGAACTATTTGTCTTCAAATTCCTCCGTCATATTTTGCTCTTGGTGGATGGCCAGACAGATGTCCAGAAATAAAAGTACTTACTTATGCAAGATTGGTTCGGTGGATATTTAACTATATGTGTTATTTGTCATATTACGTTTTTGTTTCCTCTTAATTACGGCATTAATTTGGGACTTGGGCTAAGCTAGAAATACCAGAGTAGGGCTGTCGTTTGTCGGCAATCGGAAAAACGCCAAACATTCTCTCCAATCGTTGAACACTGTACTGTCATTGGTAAATAAGAGTGGCCGAACTTTTTTAACGGTGGAGGAAAGTACGTCAATCCTAAAATTATTAGGGCGAAGTCGATTTCGCGAAGTCTACTCCACGAAGCTTTGGCACTGAAGTTTTGAGAGAAAAAAAGACTTCGCGAAGTCAATTAATGAAGGTCTTGAGGCTTGACACCAACGACTGGCGTGAATTTACACAAGAAAACAAATCTTTGCAACATCCAGGCCATAGTTGCCCCGCTATCCAATAGAGTTTCACTCCGATTATCATAATTATCAGGTAAATGTGACACTGAAGTCACGAACAAAACAAATCCTTTGCCAGGGCTTTCGTTTTTAAGTCTGTCAAGACGTTTAGGAATATATCTGTGTCATGAGGGCAAGCGCTTTAACATAAATGTCCTGTGCGGGAAGGGAACCGACAAAAAGTTGATGAATGAATTAGCAGAATGACACGACATGAGGTCTGACAGATTGTGCACATGCACAAAATCTTGAAAAAGTCAGCCCTTGTCTTCACGAGCGTTGACGTTGTGTTAGTGACGTAAACATTGTGACGTTCTATGTATTTCCTGTATGATGACGTTGCATCATTATCATTTGTTCAAAATACATGCAGGCACTTTGGAAACAATGCAATATAGCATAACAGGACCCTATTCATATCGTTACAGCTGTGTGCATACAAAACAAGAGAGAGAATTCAGGCTTAAATATGCAGCTTTGCAATTGAAGAAAGCTGGGTATTTGTGAAATTACGTGTTTAAGATTGACAGCAAGCAAACTACGATCACTCTTTTCATGGACCCATCCACTCAAAAGTCCAGCGTTAATCTAGCAGCTTTCGTAACTAAGCTTCATCAAAACTCATCACTAATCTCATGCTCACATCATAAATATTGATTGTCTATAAACCTGAAAAAACTATAGCACGTGACGATTCATTTTTGACATTTAAAAAAACAAACAAACATTTTAAGACCCCCCCTCCCCCCCTCCCCCCCATTTTAAGACTTCCTCCCTTTTACGACCCGATCTTTCCAGACATTCTGGTAATAAAATCTGCTATTTTAACTCCTTTTTAAGACTCCCTCCCTTTTAAGACCTGAATTTCTCAGATGTTTTAGTCTTAAAAGAGGGGGGGGGGGGGGGGGGAGGGGTCAAGTGAAGTGTACTATGACTGCCAGCCAAAATCAGATCGGAGCGATGCAATACGGAGTAGGCCGACACATTCATCATCAGCTTTTCCATTGTTGCTGTTGCAGGTGCTTGGCGGTCGGATTTTGGATTACAATTCATAAGCAACAAGACACAACGAGTGGATATTCTGGAGGGATAACCAAAAGATTGTGTGACGTCAGGCAGAAAATTACGTCATAGACCACACCGGACACGTCACTGAGTGAATCTGAGACGCCAAGATGAGCGTGATGCTGGTCACCGTTCTTGTTTTACTTATTAATACAGGTAACTCACTCGCGCGCACACACACACACACACACACACGCGCGCGCGCTCGGACGGACGGACAAACGAATGGATAAATAGTTACTAACTTAGTTCGATCAATGGATAGATAGAAAAACGGACAGACAGACAGACAATGGACAGACAGACAGACAGATTAGTAGATAATATGTATAGGTTACAACACGAGTGGGTTTTTATATGGCTTGTATTTCAGTCAAGACCCAGCGGATGAATATCATAGGGATCCACGAGATCGTGTCTCCCGATGATATTCATCCGCTGGGTCTTGACTGAAATACAAGCCATATAAAAAACCACTCGTGTTGTAACCTATACATATATGTATATATATAGAAATTAGAACATATAACAAACACAGCAGCTATCTAGCTGGATGCTTGCGAAAAGGGATGGCAAATGACAAAGTTCGGAGGCAGGCAGACAGAGAGACAGTTAGCCAGCCAGTTAGCCAGACAAACAGTCAGGCAGACAGACGGACATGCAGGCAGGCAGGCAGACAGACAAACGGACAGTCAGACAGACAAACAGACAGTCAGACACACACGCACATAGACACACAGACACACAGAATGGCAGACAGACAGACAGTCAGGCAGACAGACAGACAGTTAGCCAGCCAGTCAGCCAGACAAACAGACAGTCAGACAGACGGACCTGCAGACAGGCAGGCAGACAGACAGTCATGAAGTAAAACAGGCAGACAGACAGACAGACAGACATGCAGTCAGACAGACAGACACACAAGCACAGACACACAGAAACACAGAATGGCACGCAGACAGACAGTCATACAGACACACAGAATGGCACGCAGACAGACAGTCAGACAGACACACAGAAACACAGAATGGCACGCAGACAGACAGTCAGACAGACACACAGACACACAGAATGGCACGCAGACAGACAGTCAGACAGGCAGACACGCAGAAACATGTGATTTGTGACCCCGTACAACTCCTGACCCTGTGAGTGTGCGTCAGTGACCAACGGTGACAACTGACAATGGTGATCCATCTTCCCTTCCTTGACAAGGGACATCAGGGAGGACAGCAGTGTGGGTCAATCACAGACCAAACTGTCCCCCATAAAAGGACCGTTTCCTGACCCTCCGTGT
Source organism: Littorina saxatilis (assembly GCF_037325665.1). Lineage (NCBI taxonomy): Eukaryota > Metazoa > Mollusca > Gastropoda > Littorinimorpha > Littorinidae > Littorina > Littorina saxatilis. The sequence goes on from NC_090257.1 coordinate 26,974,409, forward strand.
AAGCCACGGGGCATTCTATGATAAATGATGGAAAGGGACATGAACCTCACTAACTTTCGCTGTGGTGTCCTCAATTGTGACCGATCTTCTGGGGAAAAGCATTAGGCCAACACAAACAAAATGTTGGTTTGAGGTTACCCGACCGACCATCATTATTATTTTATTCCCGCCAACACGAACACTTTTTTTTTCATTTCTCAACACAAAAAAACACCCCAACCTTTGGCACATTTTGCGAACCATACCGAGACTAAGGGAAGTTAATTAGCTCCTTTGAACTCGACATCACACACACACACACACACACACACCTCACACACACACCACACACACACACACACATACACACACACACACACACACACCTCACACACACACCACACACACACACACACAGGCAGCAACCGAGACGTCATCAGGTGAATCTGATAGGTCAAGATAAGTGTGATGTTCGTTGAAAAAAAAAAGGAAAATAAAAGCCGACCTTCCGACCCTATTGTTTTTGGTCACGTTACCCTAAACCAATTGTGTGTGTGGCCTTTAGAGGTTCGCAGTAAAGATTTATGTAGAGATAAATTGCTCCCCAAGTAAATGGTAGTTCACACTAAGTCATATCTGTTTGGTCTTTTGCGCGAAATAAAAGCATCCCTCCGCTATGGCATATTTACAACAATCTTAACCTGCAAAGAGCTATTTTTTGGATGAACACATTTGCACACAAAAATAGATGTCTCTCAGGAAATAAAATCAGCAAAATAATATAACTGTTTGTTGTTTGTTGGTTGTTGGTTGTTGGTTGTTGGTTGTTGGTTGTTGGTTGTTGGTTGTTGGTTGTTGGTTGTTGGTTGTTGGTTGTTGGTTGTTGGTTGTTGGTTGTTGGTTGTTGGTTGTTGGTTGTTGGTTGTTGGTTGTTGGTTGTTGGTTGTTGGTTGTTGGTTGTTGGTTGTTGGTTGTTGGTTGTTGGTGGTTGGTTGTTGTTGTTGTTGTTGTTGTTGTTGTTGTTGTTGGCTGTATGTTGTTGTTGGTATGTTGGTTGTTGTTGGTTGGTGTTGTTGTTGTTTTGTTTTGTTGTTGCTGTATTTTTTCTTGGTGAATTAGGTTTCTATCTTCAGCAACGTCCCCACCCAAATCTTTCTAGGCTTCCGTTCCTTACCCAAAGCCCCAATATTAATCTTGCGAACAAATTTCTGCACCATAACTGAAAAATACCCCAAACGTTTAGCTCAGTAGAGGAACAAATGCAAGAAAAATGGAGTAAGAATATTAAGTTCTTCTCAACGTCCAGCCTTGGCCGATGCTGGACAACTTTGCATTTGAGGGAGAGAGAGAGAGAGACAGAGAGGGGAAGGGAGAGAGAGAGAGACAGAGCGAGAGAGAGAGAGAGAGAGAGAGAGAGAGAGAGAGAGAGAGAGAGAGAGAGAGAGAGAGCGAGAGAGAGAGAGAGAGAGAGAGAGAGAGAGAGAGAGAGAGAGAGAGACGATGACATTATAGCGAGCTTTAGAAAGCACAGAAACTTAGTTCGTAGTCTTTCTTCGTGGGAAAACCCCCTGTCTACGTCATCACTTTTGCGCTTCCGGAAGGTCACGACCTCCTCATTTGCATTACGTCCGATTCTTCGTTGCGCGAACATCATTTTGACGAATCGTGATTCGTAGGTATGTTTCTGGTATTTGTTGCATGTATTGGGTCAATTGCTGTTAACGTAAGCTTGAATAAATGTTTTGACTGTATTCTCACACCATTTTGTTGTTGTGTCGATTCGCTAAAATAGGTGTACTTTGCTCTTCAAAAAGGGTGCTGTTTTGGTCTGCTTTTGCGCTCAGAATTACAAAATGGCGGACGAGTTGTTGTTTCGATTGAGATTTTCAACATAAGTTTTGCATTATTTCTAGGTTTCAGGTGACTACCCTGGGCATGGTAAAGATGTAAAATCACTTTAATGGTGTATCCTTATGAATGCGCACGAACACTATCCAATGTTTTAGCCATTGGTTTGGATGAGCACGACAAACATTTCGTCTGCTTCTAAAGGTGCTACCGCCTCAGAACCGCAGGCGCGAAGAAAAGTTCGCAGGGATTTCCCGATTGCATAACCGGAAACGAAAGGGATCGCTACGAACTAAGTTTCGTTGGTCAATCTAAAGCTCGCTAATGACAATGACAAATTCTTTATTAACGAGGGTAATGGCATAAGCAAACAGGTGCTTTTTTACATCCAGCCCTCGCCCATGGGAGGGTTTAATCTAATGATAATACCTTTTAAAAATGTTGGAATATCAATTAAAGAAGTAATAAAAACAAAGGACAAACAAGCAAACGATTAACAGACTAAACAAACAAACAAAAATATACATACAAACGAACATGACATATTATTGTCAAAGGTATAATGAAAACTGTTTCAAGCAACAAAATACGTGTGAAACTTCGAGGGAAGACAAAATCCGTGAAACTGAGGAGTCAATGAAGCAACTACGTTGCAAGTAATAGCAATGTAGCATCGTTACATAAGTCATGTTATGAAATTAGTTAGGTACATTTATCTACTGAAACGTGTAAAAGGTACAAATAAGGCATCAACAATATAAACATGTTCAGGCTAAGAGAGAGAGAGAGAGAGTGAACGAGAGACGGAGAGAGAGAGAGAGAGAGAGAGAGAGAGAGAGAGAGAGAGTGAACGAGAGAGAGAGAGAGAGAGAGAGAGAGAGAGAGAGAGAGAGAGAGAGAGAGAGAGAGAGAGAGAGAGAGAGAGAGAGAGAGAGAGAGAGAGAGAGAGAGAGAGAGAGAGAGAGAGAGAGAGAGAAGGCGAAGGCGAATTTTTATTGCATCAAACACAATGTGTATGTACAAGGGGGAGAAATAGTTAGCATGTGAACAAAGTGGACTTGACCGTCCGGAAGCAAGGCAACTTAAAATCAACACCTAGCACAAGAAGTAAAAACAGAGAAGAAAAAAAAAATACAGTAAGATGAAGACAAGGATTTTGGGTTGTACGATCATACCGGTCTATTTCACAATTGATTTTCTCTTTGTCTAAACGCGTAGAACACATAATTTGACAATGCAATCAGTCGTAATTTGTTGTCAGTCTGTAAAATACACAACGATGAGTTGGAGAACTGGTCAAGGTCAAAACAAGCACCAATGTACTTTTGACGGATTGCATTGTAAGCTGGGCATTTAAACAGGAAGTGGTTTTCATTTTCTTCAGTTGATTTACAAAATGTACAATTTCTGGATTCAGCGCACTCGGGATTATAGCGCAGTTTATTTACCTTCAATGGTGTAATGCCCAGTCTGAACTTTGTGTACATTTTGCGTATGTACTGGTTTTCAATGACACCCAGATACTTTTCTTTTTCAAGTTCTCCTTTAAACATCCTGTATACATCAAATCTCACACTTGTATCAAGTTTACAGTGCCAGTTTTGCTCAAAGCAGTCTTGCAGACGTTGCTGTAATGTTCTAATAAACGCACATTCCCTACCTACAGACCCGTTCAACCACACATCTCCAAATCCATTCATGCAAAGGAGGCATTTAACTTGTGAGACCCAATTCTGTTTTCCCCTTTCAACTGCGTTTTTTAACATGATGTATGACATCTTTGCATATCTCGAATCCGGCATACAGTTAAGTCTCAACCAGTACTTTACGCTTCGGATATTTGCTAGGATTGACAAAGTGCATCTTCCAAGTTCCCCATACACCATCTGGTTTGGACTGTTTGACGAGATCCCGAGTAATCTTTTACAGGCATACATGTGAACCTTTTCAATCTGTGAACAGTCAAAACATCCCCATAGTTCTGAGCCATAGAGCAAGATGGGAGCAATTTGCGCATCAAATAATTTGAAAAATATGTCCATGTCGTGGCATCCTATATTCCATAAGACTTTAAAAATCTCAATGACACCTTGTTTGGCTCTGGTGATTGCGTCATTGAAAGAGAGATTCAAACGGGCTTGGGTTGTGAATGTCAGACCGAGATACTTGTAAGAGCTAGCACTTGATACTTGCGCGTTTCCGTAGAACCATTTCTCACTTTTGGCTAAATGACCACCGTTTCGAAAAACAACGACTTTGGTTTTATTCATGTTTAGCCTTAACCCAAGACGCTTTGAAACGTTATGTAAGATGTTCAGTTGGTTTTGCAAACCCACTATGGACGATGATAGCAGTGCAATGTCGTCAGCGAACATCAAAAGAAACAGTTCGATCTCGCCGGGAAGCATTTGAATTCCGTGTCTGCCCTTACATATTATTTCCGAGGCAAGTTCGTTTATAAGAAACGAAAAAAGCGTTGGGCTCGCTAGACAGCCCTGCTTCAGGCCTTGTAGGCATTCAAAATAATCAGTATTGCCAGAGTTACATCGGACGCAAGAGAGAACAGATGAGTACATTGACCTAAGCATGTTAAACATTCTTCCTTTTACACCAATCTTTAATAAAACATTCCACAAAACATCCCTTTTAACGGTGTCAAACGCCTTTTGAAAGTCCACAAAAGCAACATATAACTTCTTTTTTAGTTGAAGCTGCTTGGTAACTGCTGCATAAAGAGTGAACATGTGGTCAATTGTGGAGTAATTTTTTCTAAAACCCGCCTGTGACTCAGAGAGAATGTTGTTTTCCTCAGCCCACGCTGTCAAACGGGCATTCATAATACTGGTATACAACTTGCTCACACAACTTAACAAAGAGACGCCTCTATAATTGTCAGGGTTCTCATCATCACCTTTCTTAAATATTGGTTGAATGATAGCCTTTGCCCAATCTGAAGGGTAGTCACCAGTCCTAAAAAGGTCGTTAAACAACGTCAAAAGATAGGGGACGATTGTGTCACCTGTGGTTTTTAAGAGATCATTTAAAACGCCATCTGGTCCCGCTGCTTTCCCTTTTTTTAAGCCACTTAAAGCAGTCCTCACTTCTTCTTCGGTAATATCACTGTTGAGAATGTCGCAGTCAAGTTCGTTTTCTTCTTCAGTGTCAGTATGGTCATGTTCTTGAACATGCCTTCTATCATCATCCTCGTTAAGTACTTTCTTAAAATGATCATACCATGCCTGATTGTCAATAGTTCCTGCGGGTTTACGTTTCCTCCTGAATTTCTTTATCTCCTTCCAAAATGCATGGGAGTCAGAAATATTCAACAGCAGGCTATTCACTCTATTTTGTTTATGACTGTCTTTTTTCTGTTTGAGCACTTTGGAGTATGACTTTCTCTCCGTTAGGTATAACATCTTTAACCTGTCTTTCTCTTGTCCTGTCTTTTCCTTTTTGTACATCCGAAATGCCTTGCGTGTTTGTCTTTTTAATTTTCGGCATTCAGAATCGAACCACTTGTTGTTTTCGGAGAACTCATTCGAGGCGCGTCGGAACTGGAATTCCGACATCTGTGTTTAGCGTTGGCTGCGTGCCGGCACTTGAGTTCCGACGGATATCACGAATTTTTAACGGTGTAAACGGTCCTGCTGACCAAGGGAAACAACCCCTGCAATGAACTTCTATCTGTCTACAGTGGTACCATTCACTGTAAACAGTTCCTTCCCTTAAATTGTTGGGATTAATAAAAATTTTGTTGACGGTGTGCGACCCACGTGTTTTGACTTTTCCAAGATGGCGGATCGTTCTGCTGAGACGTAGTAACTTGAAAAGAGTGCTAGAACGTGTTATTCAGTACGGTTCTGATCTTGACCTCAGTGATGATGATAGTGGAGATGATATTTTAGATTCTGGTGACGATTTTGTGCCAATGGACGATCATTTGGGTGATGATTCGGGCAATGCAAGTGTCGATCATGACATTGTGTATGATGAACCCATGACGTAGAAAGTTTTTTTGTTTTGCTTCAAATTGGATATTTTGCGTGGATATGAAGACAACAAAAGGTATGTACTTTCAAATGTTTCATATATTTTCTAAAAGAGTAAGTTTCAAACTTTGCAAAAACATAAGGTATGTAAGGTTATCTTGTGTTGTTGATTTTTAATATTTTTTTCAAAATGGCTCTAAATCGCGCGTTGGCAGGGAACACAGGGGAAATTTAGCTGCGCCTCGAATGAGTTAAAGGTGAGTCATTTTTAAACACCCTTTCCATTGGTTTGGCAGCGTCTTTCAAAGCACACGTAAACAACTCCACTGATCCCTCTGCGTCCTCTTTGATCATAGCTGTAGCAGCGGCCAGTTTGTTTACAAAGCTTTCAGACTGGATCAAAGTTTTGACCTCTTGCTCTTTTTCTCTGTCCCATATGAGTCTTTTTGTAGGTGGCTGTGTTGCTTCACTGATGGGAGGACGGGCATGGGCACAATCGACGCTAAACGTAAACCAGAGGGGCATATGCGATGACTCAACTCTCTCATCTACGGCTAGACGTTTAGAACGTGACGATAATTCATCAGAGATAACAAAGTAATCAATGACGCTATTTCCATGTACAGAAACATATGTAAAGTGTTCTGATAAATCAGGAGTGCAGTTACCGTTTAAAATATGCATACTAAAAGATGTACAAAAGGAAAGTAGCTCCCAACCAAATTGGTTAGCCACCTTGTCCTCTGATGACCTGGTGCAAACGTAGGGATCACATCGCTTATCGGCGCTATCCATTTCATCGACAGGGCACACGTTAGATTGATACTGGCCTGTTCTTGCGTTTAAGTCTCCACAAAGAATGACCTGCAAATCTCCATGTTTTTCAAACATGTCAAGGAGACAACACTCTAACTCATCGATATGGCATTTAGTCTGTTTCGTGTTATAATATGGCGACGTGGTTGGAGGGACATAGGCTGCCATGAAAATAATGTCTCCCTCTGTATTAAGCAATGTTTTGGAAAGTTTTAAGCATAAGATATGATCATATTCAGTCTCAACATGATAGACTAACTTACTTATATCTTTCTTTACGAGAACAACGACGCCCCCTGACCTCCTACCATGACTCGTTAGCTTCCTAGCCGATTTCTGGAAGATTTGAAAATCACTAAAGTGCCGTGATAGGTCGAATGCTTTATCCAAAAATGTCTCTACAAGACAGACAATATCGAACTTCAGGATATAGCCCAGAAAATCAGGATCAGGTAGCTTAGAAGCCAAGCCATCGACGTTCCAAGTGAGAAATTCTAACGTGCCCTTACCACCTTCTACTGCCGATGTGACGTGCCCGTGCCGTCAGTCACTGATTTTACTGCCACCAAGCATCGTGTCGATACGTCCTTGGCGTTGGCCTGTGGCGCCATGGCCTGCCCCCCGGGCAGTGCCAGCGGTGGAACCCGTCTGGAGCCTGCTGCGTGTCTTCACGCCCGGGTGATCGGCTGTGGCCGTGTACCCAGCACCGCCGGGTTGACTGCTTGCTCCGCCGTCCAGCTGAGCCCTCCGTCCGCCGCCCCGACCCCCACCGCACCCGCTACTGTCGTCACTGGAGATGTCGGTGGTCGGTGAGCCTCTACCCCGCCCCCTGCCCGCGTATATCGGGGTCTGTCGGTTGACCCTGTTGTCTACGCCTCGCTGGGGGGAGGTAAGGGCGTCTACGCTGGATGAGGTGATGGGGGCAGCAGGGGACTGGGGCGGCCGACAGGGCAGCGATGGGAAGTCATGGGACGAGGTGGTAGCCTCCGTGTTTGGACTGCTGTCTCTGGCTTGTCGTTCCTGCTGCTCACCTCGGTGCTCCCTGGGTCTCTTGTGCAGCCTCGTTCCCCTGTAGTAGGCCGTGAAGCCCTGGTCTCGGAGCTCCGTGAGCGTGGTTCGCTGTCTCGGTGTCAGATCGTCGTTCATGGAGACGTCAGCTGACCTCAGGCTCTGTCTAGTGCTGCGGTTGGCGATCAGTGCACGCTTGTCGTTAGCGTTGTGCAGCTTCACCAGGATAGGGCGAGAGCGCTGTTCGCTATGCTGTCCGAGGCGGTAAGCTCGGTCAAGGTCGTCTAGCTGCCACTCCTTGCCCGTGTCATCGTGTAGGTTAATGGTGTATAGCACTGCTCTGGCACAATCCTGTCCTGTTTCACCAGACGTCTCAGTGACACCGTAAAAAATAACATGGTTACGCCTAGAATGGATACGTTGTTTCTCTATTTCTTCGTCAAGTTGATACATCTTGTTTTCCAGTGCAGCAGTGCGTTTTTTCATATCATCCATGGCTTGTTCACCCTCTTTCAGTTTCTGTGATATGTTATTTAATTGGCATGACATCCGATCTACCTTTGCACTGAAGGAATCAATTTTGTTGCCCAGATTCATTTCCAGTCTATTTTCCAGCCCGTTGATAAGCTCCTCCATTTCTGGCAGTGGCCCTGGGTTGAGTTCGATGTCGCCGCACAACATTAGAAACATGGCAGTCGAAATGTTTACATACCGTGAGTGACACGCATTGCCAGCTTGTCTAGCAGACGGGTGTTTCCACTGTAGCATGTCCATCGCAGAATACCTGTCACTTGTTAACACCGCGCCGATGGAAGAAAAACTGTCACAAAACAAGCTCTGACTGACGCACCCTCCAGCGTAGAAGTGGACAGTGGTCGTGATAGAGTCCGAGTGTTTGAAACACAGCACAGTGCACTGAGCGATGGTCAAAAACACGAGAATACAGAACGTGGTCAGCACGAGCCTGTATGATAAGTCCGTGTAGTAGTCCCACTTGCAAAATGGAGAATATTTTCCCTGTTTTCGACGACGAACTTTTTTCATCAATAGTTTAGTCAATGTTGGTTGAAATTGTCCAATTTTTGCACGGTGCAATGCAGGACACGTAGGCATCTTGTATTGCAAAAATTGCAGCAATTAGTGGTTTAGAAATAGTTAAACAAGCTCATTTCACCGGACGATCAAGAAGCACGTCTTACCAGAAATCTGAAAACAGCTCACCCGCGAGAGAGAGAGAGAGGGAGACAGAGAGAGAGAGAGAGAGAGAGAGAGAGAGACACAGAGAGAGAGAGAGGGAGACAGAGAGAAAGAGAGAGAGAGAGAGAGAGAGAGAGAGAGAGAGAGAGAGAGAGAGAGAGAGAGAGAGAGAGAGAGAGAGATTTAAGACTGAATCTTTTCCTCGAATCTGTCCTTTATTTCCTGCGTTCTATACCAAGTTATCAAATGCTAGTGTTTAGCTTGATCTTGCTTGGTAATATGTTCCTCGTCCCCGCGTTGCGTACATAAATCAAAGTTCTGAACATCCCACGACACGCAATACCAGGAAACGAGCATGCAATTAACGAAACTCCTGTCACTTTGCCCGTACAGGGGCGGATTAGGGGGGTGGCTACAGGGGTTCCGCCCCGCCCCCCCCCCCCCGGCTGTCCAAAAGAAAAGGGATTTAATACTAACTTTAACAGAAATAATGAGTGGCTGCTGACACCAGTTGATAATGTTTAAAATCAAGGATAAGCCATAAATTGTTCATAAAATAGCTAAAACTCTTCAGCTTCCAGACCCCCCCAACGGGGCCTTGCCCATATACCCCACAAGGGGTCTACCCCTGGACCCCAGGTTGTAACCCCCCCCCCCCCCCCTCTGGCTTAACTGCTCCGCCCCTGTCGTACTATTTAAATCAGCGATAAAGCGTTCTGCACAAACAAAGATCGTATTTAACCCAGAGTAGATCACATCACAGAAAACTGCTTACATGACATATGACATCATTTATGACGTTTGAGCAGACGTTTTGTGAGGGTTTTGTGACGTTTAAAGAGCGTCACGCGAATATTTATACCCTCGTTTCTAGTTCACGGTCAGTGTTACAGTTGAAGATCCCCCCCTCCCCCTAACTCGTTTATGTTTAAAGGCACAGTCCTTCTCATGTAAACCATTTGGCTCACCATCTCAGATTTAGACAGATTTTTACAATGTATCCCTGCACTAGTTATTTGATTAATTGGACACATCAACAGCCTGTGTTCTGTCTTCACAAAGTGGGAATTTGTGTGTGAAAGAACTTTCAATCAATCAATCAATGAGGCTTATATCGCGCATATTCCGTGGGTACAGTTCTAGGCGCTCTGCAGTGATGCCGTGTGAGATGAAATTTTATACGGCCAGTAGATTGCAGCCATTTCGGCGCATATTTACCTTTCACGGCCTATTATTCCAAGTCACACGGGTATAGGTAGACAATTATTAACTGTGCCGAAGCAATTTTGCCAGGAAAGACCCTTTTGTCAATCGTGGGATCTTTAACGTGCACACCCCATGTAGTGTACACGGGGGGAGGGTTCGGACACCGAAGAGAGTCTGCACACAAAGTTGACTCTGAAATAAATTTCCGCCGAACCTGGGATCGAACTCACACTGACAGCGGCCAACTGAATATAAATCCAGCGCTCTACCACCTGAGCTATATCCCCGCCCCACTTTAACGTGCACTGGTACAAATTGGCGAAATTAATGATTAAAACTTTCCCACTACTCACGATGAGCAGTGAGGAAGTTGAGGTTTTGATATGTTTCCAAAGGGAGGGATTGTCTTTTTGAGTCACTTGAGAAAAAGTGACTCTATGTAATCGGTCAGTGTTAGTCTGTCCGGCCGGCCGTCCGGCCGGCCGTCCGTCCGTAGACACCACCTTAACGTTGGACTTTTCTCGGAAACTATCAAAGCGATCCGGCTCATATTTTGTTTAGTCGTGACCTCCAATGACCTCTACACTTTAACGATGGTTTCGTTGACCTTTGACCTTTTTCAAGGTCACAGGTCAGCGTCAAAGGAAAAATTAGACATTTTATATCTTTGACAAAGTTCATCGGATGTGATTGAAACTTTGTAGGATTATTCTTTACATCAAAGTATTTACATCTGTAGCCTTTTACGAACGTTATCAGAAAAACAAGGGAGATAACTAGCCTTTTCTGTTCGGCAACACACAACTTAACGTTGGGCTTTTCTCGGAAACTATAAAAGTGACCGGGCTCAAATTTTATGTGAACGTGACTCCCAGTGACCTCTACACTTTGACGTCTGCTTTGGTGACCTTTGACCTTTTTCAAGGTCACAGGTATGTCTTGAAGGAAAAAAAATGAAATATCATATCTCTGAAACTATTCATCGGATTTGATTCAAACTTTATAGGATTATTCTTTACATCAAATTATTTACATCTGTATTGTGTTGTGAATAGCAATTTCTTCCTGTCCATCTCAGCCTCTGATGCCTCATATAATATTCAGAACTGCGAAAGTGACTCGATCGAGCGTTTGCTCTTCTTGTTTCTATTTAAAACCCCAGGCAAAACTTACCTGCCTTGGCGTAAACAATACGCCAAAAGCAACAAGTGCCAGTCCCTGTTTAAGTTGTCACCTGTAGTGTGAAGTGACAATCATTAGTTTTGTTGTTGTTTTGCTTTGTCGATGTTTTTTTAGTGGTCATAAATGCGCATGGTAAATCGGGGTCGTGTGAGGATGATAGGGGTGGGGTCGTGTGAGGATGATAGGGGTGGGGTTGGGAGAAGAGGAGGGAGGGATAGGGAATGAAAAGAGAGAAGAAGTAGGGAGTTTTTTGTTTGTTTACGTCAAACAATTAGTAGAAGTTGTTGATGTTCACTTTTCAGAGGAAGAAAAGATCTGGTCGAATTGAAAAGAACGGGCTCAAGAATTGCCCGACTAAAATATAGACGCAAGAAAAAAAGAACGAACAACATTATTCATACGCCTTATTGAGCTTCATAACTCTGCTATCCCATCCATCCAACAAGCAGTCTATACTATCTATCCATCCAACAATCAGTCTATACTATCCATCCATCCAACAATCAGTCTATACTATCCATCCATCCAACAATCAGTCTATACTATCCATCCATCCAACAAGCAGTCTATACTATCTATCCATCCAACAATCAGTCTATACTATCCATCCATCCAACAATCAGTCTATACTATCCATCCATCTACTCTTGAATCTGTCCAGTTTGTTTGTTTGTTTGTTTGCTTAACGCCCAGCCGACCACGAAGAGCCATAATTATCAGGGCGGTGCTGCTTTGATATTTAACGTGCGCCACACACAAGACAGAAGTCGCAGCACAGGCTTCATGTCTCACCCAGTCACATTATTCTGACACCGGACCAACCAGTCCTAGCACTAACCCCATAATGCCAGACGCCAGGCGGATCAGCCACTAGATTGCCAATTTTAAAGTATTAGGTATGACCCGGCCGGGGTTCGAACCCACGACCTCCCGATCACGGGGCGGACGCCTTACCACTAGGCCAACCGTGCCGGTATCTGTCCAGTTCATTTTGTGCACCGTCATTCATTTCTTCTTCTGCATGAATTTTGTTGTGTGTGTTGGTAATCTAAATAACAAAGTGACTGTTGTGAGATGAACAACGTGTGTTGGTAGTCTAAATAACAAAGTGACTGTTGTGAGATGAACAACGTGTGTTGTTAATCTAAATAACAAAGTGACTGTTGTGAGATGAACAACGTGTGTTGTTAATCTAAATAACAAAGTGACTGTTGTGAGATGAACAACGTGTGTTGTTAATCTAAATAACAAAGTGACTGTTGTGAGATGAACAACGTGTGTTGGTAATGAATGCAGTGTGTTGTCTCAGTGTTTGGCGAGCAGAGCCTGAAGCCGTGTGCTCTACAGTCCAACCAGTGTTTCGTGGACCCCTGTCTGCTGGCATCGTGTCCCAAGTTCCCGCTAGCAACGTGCAGGTATGTTGTACAAGGCTGTTCCGAGGCTTTCATTTCTGACTCTTTAACCATCATATGGCCACAAAGCTGAAGCTAGTTCCCTCCCCCCTATGTCCGTGTGGCAAGAATCAGACAGCAGAGCACATCCTGCAGGCTTGTCCATACCACAGTGCTCTGAGGGACACCACCTGGCCAGAGGAGACAGCGCTACAAAAGAAGCTATACGGCCCCAGAGAGGACTTGGAGAGGACAGCACGTTTCGCCCTGCAGTCCGGACTGACGATCTAACAGCGAACGACAAGAAGAAGAAGATTTCTGACTCTTTAAGCTGCACCGTGGATGAGTTATATTTAGCACCCAGCCTTCCCCCACAGAAGAGATAACACAGCACCTTCAGGCTCGCTCAGTGCCAGCCACTGATAAGTTCCCTCTCCCGGTATCGCGCGGAAGGGGGCCCGGTAGCTCAGTTGGTAGAGCAATGGATTTGTGATCGGAAGGTCGCAGGTTCGAATTCGGGCCGGGACGGACACGGGTCAACTTTATGTGAAGACCCAGAGACGGAAGCCATATCCCAACCCCGTGTCACCACAGTGGCAAGTAAAAGACCTCGGTCAATCTGCCATAAGTGCACATGGCTGATACCACCTAAACACGCATACACTTGTGTATCTCATCAAAAGCCGTGAGGGCGTAAAAACTCAAGTTATCATTTAACCCATATCATGTCCTTTAGAGGCGAAATATTTTGCATTTTCTCTTTCCTTTTTACTTTTTTTTTGTATCGCGGGGAAGCATTTGGATATAACCAGCAAGCGAGCTTGACAGTGTGCTGGCTGCAGCTGTTGGTAGCCAAATGATTCCCTCAGCTGTTGGTAGCCAAATGATTCCCTCAGCTGTTGGTAGCCAAATGATTCCCTCAGCTGTTGGTAGCCAAATGATTCCCTCAGCTGTTGGTAGCCAAATGATTCCCTCAGCTGTTGGTAGCCAAATGATTCCCTCAGCTGTTGGTAGCCAAATGATTCTCTCAGCTGTTGGTAGCCAAATGATTCCCTCAGCTGTTGGTAGCCAAATGATTCCCTCAGCTGTTGGTAGCCAAATGATTCCCTCAGCTGTTGGTAGCCAAATGATTCCCTCAGCTGTTGGTAGCCAAATGATTCCCTCAGCTGTTGGTAGCCAAATGATTCCCTCAGCTGTTGGTAGCCAAATGATTCCCTCAGCTGTTGGTAGCCAAATGATTCCCTCAGCTGTTGGTAGCCAAATGATTCCCTCAGCTGTTGGTAGTCAAATGATTCCCTCAGCTGTTGGTAGCCAAATGATTCCCTCAGCTGTTGGTAGCCAAATGATTCCCTCAGCTGTTGGTAGCCAAATGATTCCCTCAGCTGTTGGTAGCCAAATGATTCCCTCAGCTGTTGGTAGCCAAATGATTCCCTCAGCTGTTGGTAGCCAAATGATTCCCTCAGCTGTTGGTAGCCAAATGATTCCCTCAGCTGTTGGTAGCCAAATGATTCCCTCAGCCCTGGCTATTTTTAACTCACCCCTTCCCCAACTAAAATGTAAACCAGGAACGGCTGTGTGCATGTAGACCCTAAGACTGTTTTCATACATTCGATATAGTTTTTTGGCAACTTTTCAGTGCTTTCTGCAGACAAAATGCGGATCATGTTGAAAAGTGTGGCTGGTAATTTGCAGACACATTGCAGAAGACATTTAATATTGTGGCAAGCAACTTTTGTCTTTATCCCCATACAAATTGCTGAACATATTTATTCTTATGCCTGGCAGCTTGTCCGTGTTTTCCCAAGACAAATTGACGAATATGTTCAATTTTATGGCTGAAAAATTGTCCTTGTAAACATTTGATATTCGCAGACACATTGCAGAATACATTTAATATTGTGGCTGGTAATTTGTACTTGTTTTTCCCCAGTCGAATTGAAGAACATGATTGTTTATTATTGTGGATGGAAAAATGTCCTTGTTATTCGCAGACTCATTGCAGAACACGTTTAGAATTATAGCTGGCAATATGTACGTGTTATCCCCAGACAAATTGCACGACATATTTGATAGTGTGGCTATGGTTTGGATGAATTTTAGTTTGTTGAGGCGTATTTTACAAGCAGCCTGTGTCGAGGACTCTTTCAATGCAACAATTCATCTCAAAAGGATAATTCTTCTCATTCTTGACACACATACTGAATTGACCCCTTTTGTACCAAGAATCATGATTTCAAGTGTTGTACCATGCATATGTATTGGGAGATTTGTATGTGTGGGGAGATTTATATAGCGCTTGACGTTCTCTAAGCGCTTTACATATTAATTTCTGCCGTGTGAGATGGAATGTTTTTACACAATATATCACGCATTCACATCGGCCAGCAAACCTCAAGCCTATTAGGGCTATCAACTTATCAAGGTTTGGTTAATTTGTATACCAAGCATGCGACGGGGCGTAGTAGCCTAGCGGTTAAGACATCGACAGGACTCTTGAACAAATGAGGCAGAGCACTGGTTAGAGACTTGGTAAACAAAGGGAAGAGAGCACTCTAAATGCAAATGACGTGTGTACAAGAGGAAGTGAGAGTTATTCGGAACCAGTCTCCTGGCACCTGAGAGAATACCATGGATAGAAATCTTCTTCTTCTGCGTTCGTGGGCTGAAACTCCCACGTACACTCGTGTGGTTTTTTTTGCACGAGTGGAATTTTACGTGTATGACCGTTTTTTACCCCGCCATTAAGGCAGCCATACGCCGCTTTCGGAGGAAGCATGCTGGGTATTTTCGTGTTTCTATAACCCACCGAACTCTGACATGGATTACAGGATATTTTTCGTGCGCACTTGGTCTTGTGCTTGGGTGTACACACGGGGGTGTTCGGACAGCGAGAAGAGTCTGCACACAAAGTTGACTCTGAGAAATAAATCTCTCGCAGAACGTGGGGACGAACTCACGCTGACAGCGGCCAACTGGATACAAATCCAGCGCGATACCGACTGAGCTACATCCCCGCCCGAAATGAACAAGCGACTTTCATCCACCATCATACAAACGGTAAAGACGGCAGTTTTTCAATGGCAGCTAGACTCAATATTGCCCACCGAATAACTGATTCACCGAGTGGTCATCTCACCATCTCATCCATGTTGCAGGGATTATTCGTGTGGCACGACCTGCGATGCCGAGTTCTGGTACAACGGACAGGAAGTGACGCCACAGTGTGGTAGCGACCTCGGCGCAGACTTAAGTTCCATTTTATCACCAAGTAAGTTGTGTGTGTGTGAGTGTGTGTGTGTGTGTGGTTGTGTGTGTGTGTGTGTGGTTGTGTGTGTGGTGTGTGTGTGTGTGGTTGTGTGTGTGTGTGTGTGGTTGTGTGTGTGTGTGTGTGTGGTTGTGTGTGTGTGTGAGGTTGTGTGTGTGTGTGTGTGTGTGTGGTTGTGTGTGTGTGTGTTAGTGTTAGTGTGTGTTTGTGTGTGTGTTAGTGCGTGTGAGTGTGTGTGTGTGAGTGTGTGTGTGTTAGTGTGTGTTTGTGTGTGTGTGTTAGTGCGTGCGTACGTGCGTGCGTACGTGCGTGCGCGCGCGCGTGTGTGTGTGTGTGTGTGTTTCTATGCGTAGAGCGCTGTACAATCATTGTGGAAGAAAAAAATCGTTACATACAATGCACTCACACGCACAGAGATCTGTAGTGGTCTACATGATCGTTGACACAATCTTTCTACTTCTCTGTGCAGGCCCCAAAGTGAACACGGGTGGCACGGGCTCCAACACAGTGAACGACGGGGGCAGCGCTGGCTCAACAAGTGAGTGCACGTGCGCCACAACACGAAGACTTATTAGGCCAAGTCTTGAAATTAGATAAGACACACCCAAAACAAATCAGAATTGTCTTTTTCAGCATATCAATAGTTTGTATTGCTTTACTTATAGTTCCCCGACCAACTTTATTGTCTCCATTCGACTTTATAACGTTTTGTTTACCCTTCAAAAACAAAACGACGAAGAACAGAAAGAAATGTCGGTCAGGTTGAATTCTTTGAGGCACGAATGATATACCAAGATGGCATACTTTTCAGACTCTGGATGTCCAAACGGTCAACCCATGGTGAGCTGTTTGATGAGTCCTTGTTCTGTCAGCGCCTGTCCGGGTGTGCCGACTGCTACTTGCAAGTGTGTGTGTGTGTGTGTGTGTGTGTGTGTGGGTGTGTGTGTGTGTGTGTGTGTGTGTGTGTGTATGTGGGTGTGTGTGTGGGTGTATATATGTGTGTGTGTGTATGTGTGTGTGTGTGTGTGTGTGTGCGCGTGTGTGTGTGTGCGAGTGTGTGTGTGTGTGTGTGTGTGTGTGTATGTGTGTGTGTGTGTGTGTTTACGTACGTGCGTGTGCGTGCGTGTGCGTGCGTGCGTGCATGTGCGTGCGTGCGTTCGTGCGCCTGTGTGTGTGTTTTTTGAGCTTCATAGTTTTAGCGAAAAGATTTTTCCCTGGAACGTGATAGCGTGACTGTAAGAGGAAAAAGAGCAAATGATGATCATTATCATCACATTTCACAGGAACTAATGATTTTCTTTCAGGGACAATTATTGCGGTCAATGTAAAGCGGAATACTTTCTGGGACAGCAGGAAGTGACGTCACAGTGTCCTGTGCAAAATGAGCAGACGACAGTGGCTAACCCGCAAGCTAACAGTACGTATACTCGGTTCACTGTTCACAACAATAACCAACAACGAAAAAAACTAAAATACTTAGGATGAAAATTGCTTGTTCATTTCAATCCTTGTTTATTTTTCTTCGGTGCCAGGAATTCGGTGTCGTACAATTCTCACTTACGCTTTTTGTCTATAGCCATACCTGGAGTGCCTTCGTCACTCTGTTTATGGGATCGTATTCCACGTGACTTTTTCTTAATACCTCCTGGTTTGCAATATGGCCCTTTTTTGGAAGAGAAGCTGCGCTCACGTGGTGCCCATAATTATGGTTGTGACGGGCATTCGATGGCAAATGTAGCTTTTAACAAATTAATTCATGAAAAACGTCCACTTCGCAGAAAAAGCAGTCAAGCTGTTGATTCTTGGTAATTGTCAAAATGAAGAGATAATTTCCCCCATGTAAAAGCCTTGCCACATCTGAGATGATGACCCGGAGCGTTTACACGGAGAGGGTTTTGCCTTTACGCAGTGTTTTGTATTAACAAGAACGCGGTAAACTGTTTGTTTTTTCGAGGCTTGCATAGTTTGCATTGAACTGTTTCTGACAACGTGTGTCCGAACGTTCAGCATGTAAGAGCCTCGCTAGATCTCAGATGATGACCCGAAACATTTACACACAAAAAAACCCTCTGCCTTTTCGCACTGTTTTGAATTTAAAAAAACGACATTAAACTGTTTTTGTTTTGCTCGAGGGTTGAATAGTTTGCGTTGTTTCAGACAACGCGTGTCCCAACGGTCAGCAGATGAGCAACTGTGCGAACAGGCCGTGCGCCATCAACTCCTGTCCACGACTCCCCACAGCACAATGCAGGTGCTCGAATGTTTGTGTTATTGTGTGTGTAAGTGTGTTTGTGGTGTGTGTGTGTGTGTGTGTGTGTGTGTGTGTGTTTGTGCGTGTGTGTGTGTGTGTGTGCGTGCGTGTGTGTGTGTGCGTGTGTGTGTGCGTAAGCGTGAGCGTGTGTGCGTGTGTGTGTGTGTGTGTGTGAGAGTGTGTGTGTGTGTGTAAGTGTGTTTGTGGCGTGTGTGTGTGTGTGTGTGTGTGTGTGTGTGTGTGCATAAATATTCATATATATGGGGTGGGTGGCGGTCTTGATGTCATGTCTTTCATGTTGTGCCTTCTTGTAGAGATAACTACTGTGGAGGATGCAATGCGCAGTTCTTCGTGGGGCAACAGGAAGTGACGTCACAGTGTAGCCAGCAGGCCCTGACCGCGGTAGGAAGACCCCTGTTGACATGTGAGCGGACTGTTGTTATTGTTACATTTATTGCTTTTGTGTCGAGTCTTTCCCGATGTCATATTGCCTGTGGAAAATTAAACGTATACATGACAAAGACGGGCAGACAGACAGACAGACAGACAGACAGACAGACAGACAGACAGGGAGGCATGCGGACAAAACAAGTCGACAGACAGACACACGCACGCGCATTTACGTCGTTGTTATTATTCCGTATCACTGTACAATTTCACTCCTTAGTGTAGCCCAACGAATGGTTGTGATGCGTTCACAGCTTGTTGACTTTCAAGCATGTGCTTGTCACACTTCGCTTTCAGCCTTTACCGCTGGGTGGCCAAGCTGCACGCAGCACCAGCGAAAAAGAGAGCAGCTTTTCGTAAGTCTCTCCCTGAAAGTTAGCCTCGCCACAACAAGTCGTATACTCCTTATTGTAATTCCATTAACATGCTAAAACGGATGTTGCTGCCCTCAGTAGATGCCAACCGGCATAACGGGCAGTAAGTAAGTAAGTAAGTATAAGCTAAACGGATGACTGAATACATTTCTCGAACGAACTGTCCATGCATCAACATGCTTTGCATTTAATTTGTCTCTGTGGTAAATCAGTTTCTCTACATTTCAGCTGACATGAGCCAAACTCAAAGCATCGGAGGTTGTCCGTCTAACCAGATTGTGCGGTGCGATTATTCCCCTTGTCGAGTGTCTTCGTGTGCCAACTACCCCCAGGCTATGTGCAGGTAAATCACAGCAACCGGCTAGTAGTAGTAGTAGTAGTAGTAGTAGTGGTAGTGGTAGTGGTAGTGGTAGTGGTAGTGGTAGTAGTAGTAGTAGGGGTAGTGGTAGTGGTAGTAGAAGTAGTTGTAGTAGTAGTAGTACTGAGTAGTAGATGTAGTAGTAGTTGTAGTAGCAGTAATAGTAGTAGTTGTAGTAGCAGTAATAGTAGTAGTAGTAGTAGTAGTAGTACTGATAATTGTAGTAGCAGTAGTATTAGAAGTAGTAGTAGTACTTAGTAGTAGTAGTAGTAGTAGTAGTGGTAGTAGTAGTAGTATGAGAAGTAGTAGTAGTAGAAGTACTGAGTAGTAGTAGTAGTACAGTAGTAGTAGTAGTAGTAGTAGTAGTAATAGTGGTAGTGGTAGTAGTAGTCGTTTTAGAAGTAGTAGTAGTAGTAGTAGTAGTAGTAGTAGTAGTACTGGTAATTGTAGTAGCAGTAGTATTAGAAGTAGTAGTAGTACTGAGTAGTAGTAGTAGTAGTAGTAGTAGTAGTAGTAGTAGTAGTAGTAGTAGTAGAAGTAGTAGTAGTAGTGGTAGTGGTAGTGGTTTTAGAAGTAGTAGTAGTAGTAGTACTGAGTAGTAGTAGTAGTAGTAGTAGCAGCAGCAGGATTTTGTCGAGTCGACATTCGAGCGTCTGTCACATGACCTTTGTGGCAGAAATTGTTCATCAGATTGGGGCGCTAAATAGCCCAAACAATGATCTTATCTTGCAAACATAATGTAAACAAAATAACAGGCATGTGATGTGAATCTTTTATTTGTTAAACTAAGACGTTTATCAGTATAGTTTCGACCACGTTTACTCGAGATGGATTGACTCATACAAAATGGTACAATATTGTTTCTGTCAAGTTGGATTTACTCATACACATGATTTCTTTTTCTCCCAAAGGGACGTAAACTGCGGCGGATGTTACGCTCAATTTTTCTACAACGGCCAGGAAGTGACGTCACATTGCAGACGACAACAGCAGGCTAGCTTCCCCCCATGGTACTACTGGTTGTTCGGAGATGGAATGTTCTGAAAGGAATGTTTCTGACACAAACATCTTCTTGACGAATAAATTAGACCTTTTCATGTACGTGGAATATGTAATTTATACTATACGCTACTTGTTCATCCACAGCCTAGCGCTGTTGCGCTCTTCTGAAAGTAGACAGCTTTTTTTTTAATAATGCCACGGCATCTTTTCAGTGAATGAACAGGACGTTTCATGTGGAATCTGGAATAAATGATATATACTACTTTATCACGCACAGCCTGGCGCTGTTGCACTCTTCTGAAAGTCAAACAGATTTTGTCCCAGATTTTTTTAATAATGCCACGGCATCGTTTTGATGGATGACCAGGACGTTTCATGTGGAATATGGAATACATTATATACGTACGCTACTTACTCATGCATAACCTTGTTGTAATGCGCTCTTTTTGAAAAGAAAACAGCCTACCTTGGATCGCTTTTTGATAAACAAGACGTTTCATAAGGGATATTCAATTGATGGATCCCCCCAATCGCTTTATTCTGTGTCCGTTGAATGATTGGTGGTACCTGGTTTAAGGAATCACTTACATAACATTATGAATATCATAGTTAAAAGATCTGAACTATGCTGAATATTCATCGACTTGCATTGTTTTGCCAGAAGCAAAGTCGAGCATAGAGGAAATAGTAATAATGCAATGCTGTAATATTAAATGTATTATGGCTTTGAGGCAATCGAATTACATACCATGTCATTTGATTTTGTAAAGAACTCTGACTGCATACATTATTTCTGTATCGTACAAGCCCTTAATTTTAAACCGTCATTTTCTCTAGTTTTCTCGATGTTTTATTACTGTATTTACAGCACTATTAGGAAATGTTCATTTAGTTTCTAAAATCTCCTGATAACTGAAAAAGTAAGAATGGAAAGCGGACTGAACTCTCCGTAGCCAGCGCTATGTTTGATTGAAGGGAGAAAACCGAGTTTTGAAGCAAAGTGCGTACGACATGTTTTATGCATTCCCCTTTCATGAACATGTTATAGTTATTTCGTACAGAATATTGTGTTCATTCGCATCTGATTTCGTTATATCCCCATTTCGCCCTTGTCAAAAAAAAAAGCCTGAGTTGTGGAACGTATTCAAGTTTTAGTGTGTTGTGACTAAAGGGAGGCAACCTCAATTGGAAAAGTAGAGCGTAGGATGTATTATATACATTCCCCTTTTATGTATAGTTAGTAAGCCTACCTTTCACTTCCCTTCACAGACAAAATGTGAGCACTCACGTTATAAGAGTGTAATATTTCTCTTTGGCACTGTAGAGAAATAGACCTGTGTTGTAGTTAGCGTTTGAGAAAAAGGAGGGCACCGAGTTTAGATTGATATACCGTTAGTAATGATGTTGTATTCATTCGCCTTTGATGTACGTGTCGGAGATATGTCATTGATCTAAGCGATTTATTTCAATCTTTTGCCAAACGCAATGTCACATACATTTTGAGGTGTGAAAAACTCCCCCGAAAGCGGCGTATGGCTGCCTGAATGGCGGGGTAAAAACGGTCATACACGTAAAAACCCACCCGTGCACAATTGTGAGTGAACGTGGGAGTTTCAGCCCATGAGCGAAGAAAAAAAAGAAGGGGTGTGAAAAACGGAGTTTCGAAGGATGTGGCGTAGGAAGTTTTGTATTCATTCCCATTTTATATGCTTATTTTTCTTGACCTACTCTATGAAGACACATTATTTTGTCCAGTCATATAAAAAGATCTTTTGTAATGATTCTCTTGGCTCATGTCAATAAATAAACGAAGTCTGGCCTCCCTGTTTTCATAAGCCTTTTTGTTTGTAATTGTGTCATGGCTGTTACCTTGCAATCGTGTACAGTCGAACCTGCCTGTTACGACAGCACATGTTTATACCCCCACCCCCCACCCCCACCCCCTTGTTTAAGACCTCGCTTTATCAACGCTTGTAAATTTATCTTAATTTTAAAAGTCCATCATTTTAAAGACCTGATTTTCTGAGATTGTTTTTAGTCTTGACGTTTCTACTGTACTTGTGTCAGCTGCAAGACAACATAAACTGTACTTCTCCCTCTTTGTTTAACTATCTTCTACCTGTCTTTGTTTGTCTCTCACATACAACGCCTTGGATGCAGACCCAGACAGAGAGGCGGATAAATTATACACCTGCACGCAGACAGACAGACCGACAGACAGAGGAACACGCACACACACACACACACGCACACACACACACACACACACACACACACACACACACACACACTGAGACACACACAGACACACACACACACACACACACACCCGTCACCTATCATTTCACTTTATCATCGCAAAGCCACTGCATACAATCTTTCCAGTCAAGGTTTCTACCGCAACATAACCGAAGCAAAAATACACTGTGTACATTTGTGTACATACGGTACATTTGCACCCACACAACCAACACCTGATAACAACCGTGAAGACATTAGTCACTCTCTAACAAAATGGCGGACACATCGAAAGCAGACGCTGCGACGATGAACAAAATTGCCATCATAGGCAGGTAAGCGCTATATTTACTGAAATATGATCTGTTTGCTTGTTTCAATACTTGATTGAGAATGAAGAAAACAAGCTGTATGACATAGTTTTGCAGAAACAGCGCTTTTATTTCTCAGGTAAGCTATTCCAGAACAGGTTGTTAAAGCGGACTGTCTTCTCGTGAACATCATTGTGTCAGAAACGAAACATTCGTCCAAGACTTTAAAATAGGAAAAGACTGGCATTTTTCTTCCTGGATGGTTAAACTTAAAAACAAAACAAAAAATAAAAATAAGAATACAGTCTGACGCTCTCTATGCAGAGTGTTTTTTTTATTTTTATTTTTTTTATTTTTTATTTTATTTTACTGCTTTTCATTCGTAATTGGCACCTGCAACATTATTTCAGCACAAAATACCACGACTGAGGCAGCTACACGAGGAGGTTGAATTTTGGTATCTACCCATGACCTGCTTCTTTGTCTCTGCTAGCTGAAGTAGGTGAATACGCTGCGGATTTCACGGTTACCGGAGCGTATTCCATGGTTACCGAGCCTCGTTTTCCTAGCTTTCCTACATCCGCTACAAAAACAATTTTAATTCATCCGCAAAAGCGATTCGCCAGAGACACGGGAATACATGAAAATCGACCCTCGGAAAAATATGTCAGCTATCAAGAACTCAGAGGTGTGTAATAAATATGTATTTTCGCGCGAAAGCCCAGGCAGACATGTGGTGTTAAATACGACCGCTTACGCAGGATGGAAGCTATCTTTAAATACTGATTACAGTATACACTTGAGAGATTTACTGATCGTTAACATGCTAACAAAGTGCAGACCTTAGCGTCACTGTCATTGTCAGAGAATTAGGTCAAGTAATTAAACAGTGAAAGCAAGGTATGTATCACATTATGGAGATAATGAGGCATGGCTGATTAAAATACAGCTTAGTCTAGATATGGGTCAATTATTTTGATAAAGAGAGAGAGAGAGAGAGAGAGAGAGAGAGAGAGAGAGAGAGAGAGAGAGAGAGAGAGAGAGAGAGACACACACACACACACACACTCACACACACACACACACACACACACACACACACACACACACACACACACACACACACACACTTACACATACGCACAAACATATATACAGAGACAGAGACATCGCGATAGAGCATGTGGGTGCGATGTGTTGTATTGCCAATTTAAAGAACACTGCACCAGATTTACTAGTAATATACTATTTGATGTGAGCATATATGTGTAGAATGTCTCTGTAAAAAAGCAAGCTGTCACTGTGTTTCCATTACTTTTGCTATCAACATTTCAAACGTGAATACAAAAGAACAAACAGAAGGCACTCAAAAACGCCTCGACATATTACAGACATAATAACTCACAAAAACGATACATGCTTTCAGTGGTCTCATCGGGAAAAGCTGGGCAATGCTCTTTGCTTGCTCAGGATATGACGTCATGTTGTATGACGTAATCTCAGACCAACTGCAGTCCGCCCTAGTGGACATCGAGGCACAGTTGTCTGCCCTTTACAAGGAAGGCCTTCAAAGAAGCAGTTTGACCTTGGCCGAGGTTAAAGGTCATATTTGCACAACCACCATTCTCGAAGAATGCGTCACTGGAGCCATCTACATCCAGGTTGGTTTTGTGTGTGTGTGTGTGTGTGTGTGTGTGTGTGTGTGTGTGTGTGTGTGTGTGTGTGTGTGTGTGTGTGTGTGTGTGTGTGTGTGTGTGGTGTACGTGTGCGTGCGTGTGTCTGTGTGTGTGTATTCGCGTGTGTGAAAGAGATATGATAAGAGTTAGGGTTGGGGTTGCAACGCGCAGTAAGCGAGCCGGGGAACGAAAGAACAAATTTAGACCAGTAAGACCAGTAAGACCAGTGAGGGCAATTGGATAGAAAGTAACTCCTCAAAGGAAGCCACTTGAAGTTGTTGATTGAATGATGGGCAATATATACCCCTCACTAAGTCATTTGCATGGTATTTGAATAATCTTTTCAGTTCTAGTTGTCAGAGCTGCAATTATAACGAAGCTTCTTCACGTATTGTGTGTTGCAAGGAATGTGTCCCCGAAAACAGGGACCTAAAGCGTGACGTATGGCGACAGATCGATGACGTCATTACGCCTGATGACGTCGTGTTCGCCACCTCCACGAGCGCCATCGTGCCATCTCTGCTGTCTGACCACTTGAAGAAAAGACATAGGTTTATGGTGGCCCATCCGGTAGGCAAATTCTCTTTTCTTAACTCGAGGCGAATTGGGGAGGGTGGGGGGTGGGGGGGGGGGGGGAGGAGGGGATGTTGTATTTAAGATAACTTTATTGTGTAAAACTCCGTCCCTCGCACCTCCGCCTCGAAAATAAAAGCGCTGGCGTCAAAAAAGACAAACAATCCTCGATTACATACATGGGCAGTTTGAAAGTTTTGTTCTTTATATAATCTCTTCTTCGAGAAAGATCATTGTCTCGGTGATTGCATGGTGGTTCAGTGAAAGTAGGCTTACTTATGAGGCAGTGAATATATGTTAGTATTACATGTCGTTAACGACACAACTTACAGCTATTGACTCACCTGCATACATACATATAGAACGTAGGCTACCACTCGAAAACTAACCATTCCAGGGGCGGAGCAGTTAAGCCCGAGAGGGGGGGGGGGGGTTACAACCTGGGGTCCAGGGGTCGGTAGAGGTGGGGTACCGTGGCAACTTGGGGGTCTGGGGGGCAAAGCCCCCCTGAAGCTGAAGAATTTTAGCTATCTTATAAACAGTTTGTGGCTTATCCTTGATTTTAAACATGATCAACTGGTGTCAGCAGCCACTCATTATTTCTTTTAAAGTTAGTATTAAATAATGGCAATCTATCTTCCATGATATCTGCTCCCGACATCATATAGTATGGTTAGAAGAAAGACGTCGCATAGGATTGGCAGTTAAAACTGTACAAAAATGATATTGATTAAACAATTAACACTTCCCCCGTCTTTACAGACAGAAACAACAACAACATTCACAAACATTTGTTTTTGTTTTTTTTGTTGTTTTACAGCCGAGGGGGGGGGTCTGGAATCCTTGTAACCACCCCCCTAATCCGCCCCTGCATTCTGTAGAAAATGAGTTTTTCATGCTCAAATCATACCCACAACACACTTTTTTTCTTGAAGGCCAATTGATTTAAACAAGATTTTATTAAGGAAATACAGGGTGGCATGTATTAAATTTGTGAACCTGCGTTAGTCATCATCTCTCCGCCCCCATCTTTCTCGATTTCCTTCCCCGGATATTGTTGTTGTAATTTAAAGCACCTTGCCGTCCCCGTTTACCTCCTCTGATTCTGTTGTCACATTCTTTACTTTGTTTGACATTTCTAACAAGGGTATTAGGCCCCAAAAAAAGTCTGTTTACGGTAACATAGGTAAAACAAAAATAGGGTCGGTAGGTCGGGATTTTTTATTTTTGTAAATTTTTTTTCCCAAAAAAACATATTTTTAAGTTATTTTGCCAAAAGACAAACTTTGTTTTAAAAAATTTTTTTCCCCCCCAAATGCCAAAAAAAAGTCTGGGGCCGCGCGAAAAAATAGGGTCGGTCGGGATACCGTAAACAGACTTTTTTTTTTCCTTAGTACTCTTTTGACCTTGACAGCACATGAAAAAGCAATTCCAATGTAGATGTAAATATGTAAGCACACGTAGTATTAGCATACAGTAGCGTGTTGTGTGGTACAAAGTGTTTCTACTGAACTAAACATATGCCACCCGATATCTTCTGATTATATTTTCGCGTATTCAAAGGCCAACCCACCGTTGCTGAACCCGATGGTGGAGCTGGTGCCCACGCCCTGGACAGAGCCTGCCGCGGTGGACAGGGCACGGGCACTGATGGAGGTCATAGGCCAGGTGCCCATCGTGCTCAACAAGGAGATCGACGGCTTCGTGCAGGCGCGCATTCAGGCCGCCATCATTCACGTTGCCTGGCAACTCGTCAGCGTAAGGAGAGGGAAGCGGGTGGGAGTGTTGGCCGTGGGGGGTTGGGGCCGGTCGGGTGTGAGAGTGTGGGGTGGGGTGTGAGAGTTGAAGGCAGACGGATGTATAAGGATTTAAATGAGGAGGGGGAGTGAAAAGGGACGTTGGGCAAGATTGACGGAAACGGGGACGGGAGTCGTAAAATGTAAGTTAGCGTGAACACATCCCCCGGCTTTACAAGATTAAAGAAGGTATTTTCTATAAAACGATTGAGGTAGCAAAAACATGCACGATAAAACAGAATGAAAGAGACAATGAGAGAGAGAGAGAGAGAGAGAGAGAGAGAGAGAGAGAGAGACAGACAGAGAGAGAGAGAGAATGACAGAGAGAGAGAGAGAGAAAGAGAGAGAGTGAGAGACAGACAGACAGACAGAGAGACAGACAGAGACAGAGACAGACAGAGGGTGGGAGAGAAAAAGAGAAAGAGAGATAGAGGGAGAGAGAGAGAGTGAGAGAGAGAGGGAGAGAGACAGAGAGACAGAGCGAGAGACAAGACAGAGCCTGAGACATCTCAGTACCAGTCACTTCACAGTACACGCACACACTACTATAACATTACGCAGCCTTACAGAATGCTGGACCGCGTTACTTTTCAGGAGGACTATGTGGACGTGGAGAGCCTAGAGACGGCCATGAGCGAAGGGCTGGGAGGATGGTACGCCTTCATGGGGCCCTTTGACGTCGAGCACATCAATGCTGATGGTATGCATACCAGGGGCGGATCCAGGGGGAGGGGGGGGGGAGAGGGGGGGTTGGGGGTTCCGGAACACGCCCCCTCCTGGCCTTAAAAAAAACAAGAAAAAAACCAACAACCGATGGCTCAGATTGCACCGGATTGCTTCATTTTCCTTGATTTTTATCAAAATGTTCCTGGGTGGGGGGGGGGGGGGGGCACGCCCCAGGACCCCCTAGGAGCCGGCCTTTGTTTTCCAAGTGACGGTTTGAGAAAAAAGTTGGGTAATCTATTGGCTCAGGTTACACCAGATCGGTCAATTATTGTCCTTGTTTTGATCCAAAATTGTCTTCTTCAATTTTCTTTTTGGGAGGTGTTTTAGGGTAAGTTTCCTGGCTCTGAGTGCACCAGATTGCTCCATTTCCCTTGTTATTATCAAAATACCGGGGGGGAAAGCCCCCGGACCCCCCTAGGAGGTTCGAACGCTTTGCGCCCTCAACTGAACGCTTCGCGACGTCATATTGTCCCTAACAAAAATGTGAACCCCCCCCCCCCTCAAAATGTGATCCGCCCCTGTATACCCAAACAAATCGCGTGCGCTTTCAACCGAACCTCCTAACATCCGTTGGGCTCTTGTTCGGCCAAAGTGTAGCTGGAACATCTTGGGTTCTTGATCGGCCTAACCTTAAAAAATCACTCGGGCTCTTGTTCAATCTTACCTCAGATTAAGGTGAAGGAGTGTGTGTGTGTGTGTGTGTGTGTGTGTGTGTGTGTGTGTGTGTGTGTGTGTGTGTGTGTGTGTGTGTGTGTGTGTGTGTGTGTGTGTGTGTGTGTGTGTGCGTGTGTGTGTACGTGGGCGTGTTCGTACTTGTTTGCACGCGCGCGCGGTCGCTCAAGCGTGTGTTTATGAAACCTCCCGTTTTTCACAGCATTAAAAAAAAATGAATATATAGATGACACAAAATTGAATTAAACCTATAGATCGGGTTTTACAATTGACATAACTCGTCCTATTCAACCATCTGAGATGTCATACAGCTTTAACTCTCATCAGTGTCTTTACCATGTTTTGTTATTAAAGGTTTCGTGGACTCGAGCAAGAAGTACGGAGCTATGGTTGAACAAGTCCAGAAGACATTCCCCAAACCGGAACTGATGCAAGGACCGGCAGCCGAAAAGCTGACACGTGACCTCGAGCAGTGGACTCCGAGCAACCGATTGGCCGACAGGTGTCGCTGGCGTGATCGGCGAATGTCAGCACTACTGCAACTGAAGCGCAAACTGGACGAAGAAGGGAAGAGGGAGGAGCTTAAATGAGTCGCAATGCAAAGATTACTTTTTGTACAAACAACGAAAATGTACTCTCATTACTATGCGTAAATATACTTCTTACTTCCATATCAATGATCGCGAATCAAAAATGGTTCTTTACATCCGTGCAGGCCTCTCATGCTCAATCCGTTAAGGACAGAGATGGCGCGAACATTGAAATGGATTGTGTTACTATGGACAGTTTTTCAATTTATTTGAGATCATTGATAAAAACCTCATCTTTCTTTATTTGGTGTTTAACGTCGTTTTCAACCGTTCAAGGTTATATCGCGACGGAGAAAGGGGGGGGATGGGATAGAGCCACTTGTTAATTGTTTCTTGTTCACAAAAGCACTAATAAAAAAATTGCTCCAGGGGCTTGCAACGTTACTGGGAGAATGCAAGTTTCCAGTACAAAGGACTTAACATTTCTTACATACTGCTTGACTAAAATCTTTACAAAAATTGACTATATTCTATACAAGAAACACTTAACAAGGGTAAAAAGAGAAACAGAATCCGTTAGTCGCCTCTTACGACATGCTGGGGAGCATCGGGTAAATGCTTCCCCCTAACCCGCGGGGAGAATAAAAACCTCATACATTTTGTTTTTCTTTGAGAAAAACAGAAAGTCCGATTCAGATAAGTAGAACATGGTTATATGATTAGAATATACACGCTACGGATTCTGTGAAATGTGTATGTTACAATGCAGTCATGGAATACCAGAATTAATTAATCGTAAGTAATATTCATTTCAAGGGTTAACTTGTGTTGACATATACAATCTGTGGGTTGCCATGTACATACAGATAATTATGGCATTTACGTGTTACATAGCCACCAAATCGATGGGTTAAAACCAGAACCATCTAACTGGATTTCCACCATTTTGAGAAATGGCCACTTGAAGATTTCAACCCCTTATAAAAAATAGTAAACACAGGATTGTAGCCCTCATATTTTACACACTTGACTTAGAGGAAACACTGGTCATGCACACCAGTAATCAATTTAATTGAACAACTTTTTCATATGCAAAAAAGGTATAATTTGTTCTGCTTCCAGAATACACTCCTGCTCTTTTCTCAGTTCTGGAGCTAGAAAAGCCCAGTGCACCATAGCTGCTTCTGACTTCCACACAGACCCCACTGTGGCCTGTGCTACAGCAGTCAGAAGCAGCCTCCTCACACATAGCATGTTCTGCTTCCAAGCAAAGCTTATACTGTACATTAGTTCAAATCGTTTTTCAAAGTTTATTACCGTCATAAACAAACAAATGTCAAGTCACTTGCAAAAATATCATCAAGGACTCATGTATTCATTCATTGTGTGGCCTAATGAACGCAACACGCATAAATAAAAATTAAATTGCCGGTACTTTTCATAGCGAAAAAAAAACACATAACAAAAACAACACACACACAAAACTCTCTCTGAAATCATTACACTTTTTTTATTGTGTTTTTCAAGAAATCCCAACGGTAATCTTATGTTGTATCAGCTCGTTTTGCGTTACGCACAAAACTACACACCCAATAACACTAACAACAAACCAAACGAACAAAGCAGCAAACAAGCAAACAAACAAACAAATAAACACAAGGCTGAAGGCGCATTTTAACCACACAATGCAAATGGTATTAAACAAAATCACGAGCTTTAGATCCTGACTGCATGCTACTCTGTTCATTATCAAGAAAACAAATTGGCATTCTTACCTTTTGTTGTACTTTCCTCTTCACAAAAATGTTGTGCACAAAGGTCGAAATAAATAATACACATTTTGCACTTTTAACAGTCGACCTCCTGTACTGCTTTTGTCTTAGCCGTTTGACCAGTTATTCCTGTGTAAAATTCATCTCTGAGTGTCTTCGCTTTTCGAACACACCTTTTCTCGTAGTCCCGGGTTGCAGAGTCTTTAAGTTCGGCTGAACTTCTTCTCAGGAGGTGTCACATAGGATGCTTCCTTCATCGATGACAGAATTTTCTTTGTTGGGGTTCCATAAACAGATGGAAGAGATGCTGTGGTAGTTTCACCTAAAGGAGCAGTGTCTGACATATATACTACAAGCTGATGTGGAAGCACACACAGGAGAAAGATGTACAGGAGTTGGGTAGCTTGATTCATTTTTGAGGGGTGGAATCACAATCAGCAAGTATTGGAGTTGATGCATGACTCGAACAGGAGGATAACCCCCATTCACCATGTTCTCAAAAGGATCTTCGATTGAAGAAACAGCACAATCGTCATATTTTGGGGTAGATTTTGCCAATGGAGACGCATCAAAGTCATCAGGTTTCACTTTTAGCATTGGCAGAAAGGAGATTATGCAACCGTAATCCGTGAATCCGAAGGACAGTTTCCTGAAATGCATGGTGCTTCTTACTTGCCTGGACGGCCTGATGATTCATCTCCTTTCAAACAGCGTCTGCAAAAGACATGGATACTATGAATGTTATCTCCTTTGAACAGGCAATTACTACATGTACTTCTATTTTAAAATTATTAACCGATAATAAAAAAAAAAGGTAATTGCCTCCGTATTATCGCTTCTGCGTTAAAACTTTGGATAGTTTTCGTGTTTCTATTCACACAAACAAATGAAACATTAGTACTTGATTACACTCTGACCACAAATGCTCATCAGTTTGACATTGTGATAACCTCTGAATAACAAAATATATTAGAGTCAATTAAACTGACAAAATCCATCAACCAAATCATTCATCTATCCATCTTTACAAGCATACACAAATACTGTAAACACTCACTTACATTTTTTTAATTTTTTAACAAACACTAAAGAGCTGCATGGATACACTACAACATTAAGGCATGAGCACATGCACACACCGCCACACACAAACACACACTGACACAAACAAACACACACGCGCGCAAGAACATTCACGCTGAAACAAACACATTTACCTGCCTGTGTTTTACAATTAGGAAAACAAAACACAAAATTTGAAAAAGCTAGGAATCAGTTTGCAGATACAGGATTTAGACTGAATCAGAAGGTTAATCCCCTATATTTAAAAAAGGAATCTGAATTTCAGCTTTTATGGTCTGTTCAAATGGGGAAAAACATAATACTTGAAGATACTCACTTGAATCTGTGTCCTGACTCGAGCAACAGCCAAATTGACTGTGCAGCAGATGTAAAAATGGCAGAGAGCTGTTCTCTGTTCCAGTGTTTTCAGAAAGTGGACCATCCTTTTGTCAGTTTAGGACACCACACCCCCCCCCCCACCCCACCCCACCCCCTTGCACCCACTTTACCACTAACCCCCCTCCCCTGCCCCAACCCCCTTATTACCACCCTCCTCCCTCAATATCAAGGGACTGCATCTTTTCCAATTCATTCTTCATTCACTCTTTATCACAGGAAAGTTAATTGTGTTTCAACCCTGTACATCCGGAGTCAGGAATTCGGATACTGACACTTGACAGGTGTCACTGACCTGTTTTAGTTCCCACAGTCTATCAAATTCCTTTTTCTGTCAACAGCAGACTCTACTACTGCTAGTTACACTATTCTGTGTGCTGGAGGAAATCCTACACCACACAGAAAGGGTCAAGACCAGATACCACTATCGCTAATGTGCGCTTATCTGGCTGCGCCGTGAACAGGAAAAATGACTGTGACACAGCAAGCAGAAGAGGTCAGGTGACGATGGCTGCATCTGGCTCGCTGTGAAACACTCCCTTCCCCACAGGCCTCAGTAGCAGAACAGACTAAACTGAACTTAGCACGTTCTGCTTCCAACCTGGATGGAGTTAGAGGGTTCTGCTTCCAAGATGAGCAGGAGAAATGCTTGGAGCCAGAACAAATTATGACTTATAAATACGCAATTATGCAAGATTTTCAAGAATCCTTTACAGAAAGTGAGAATCATGTTACCATAAGTCAAATAACTATAAAGTTGCAAAACAGGTTATTTTGAGGTAATTGGTTCTGGTTTTAGCCCATCGAAATATTCACTAGTAATTTTCAAGACATTGTTCCATGATTCTTTTTTTGCAATTGTTGTGAATACATTGGTAATATATGCTGGTCGGTGTTTTGTTGTTGTATATTTGACAACATTGTATTCGAAGAAAATGGCATAGTGTCGAACATTTCTTCTGATAGACGATTTTCGGAAAGTGGTCAATCAGGGTTTATATTGTGATCAGGAAAAGTTGTGCACCTTCCATACGGTGAGGTAAAATACACGTGGCCACTGATCAGTATCAGAAAGCGATTATAGCAGCAGTGAATACTTTGCTCCGATGAGCATATTTTCGAAAGCCAGTGGGCACTGCAAAAAGTGCTCTTCAGAGCTGATTTTAGACTGTGTGAAGTCTATGATCACTCGCTTCGCAATGGTTTGAAATGTTGTTTCAAAGGTGTACGAAACTTCAAAGATCAATAAAACCACGACAGGGTTATTTCCCCAAACCGTCTATTCAAGCTTGTCCAAGCCGACACGTGTGCCGTTTTGGTCTAGTTCTAATTATCTCTTAAACTTTTGTCCAATACATATCTTCTTCTTCTTCTTTTTCGTTCATGGGCTTAGACTCCCACGTTCACTCATTTTTTTAACACGACTGGAATTTTACGCGTATGACCGTTTTTACCCCGCCATTCAGGCAGCCATACGCTGATTTCGGAGGAGGCATGCTGGGTATTTTCGTGTTTCTATAACCCACCGAACTCTGACATGGTTTACAGGATCTTTTCCGTGCGCACTTGGTCTTGTGCTTGCGTGTACACACGAAGGGGGTTAAGTCAATAGCAGGTATGCACATAAGTTGGCCTGGCAGATCGGAAAAATCTCCACTCTTAACCCACCAGGCGGCAGCGACCGGGATTCGAACTCACGATCTCCCGATATATGCATGCATACATGCACGCGCGCATGATCTCTCTCATGACCTTTCTCTCACACACACACACATACACACACACACACACACACACACACACACACACACACACACACACACACACACACACACACACACACACACACATCCAGCCCTCCATGCAAACACAACAGAACTGTTCATTCAGTATAATTGGAATGTGGCAAACATATTTCTTGTCAAACACCATAACGACTGCATACACAGTCGACAACTATGTAGCCTACGTCTGAATTCAATTCAACAGCAATACAAATACGACGGATCAGTTGAATATTATTATAAGGTAGTATCTGTTGTTGAAGTAAAACATATCCCATTCACAAGACCAACTGCATTTAAACGTTTCAGACATTTCCTCATTGCCACAATTTCTACTGAAGCCAATGTTCACTTTTCCCGAAACTAAACACATTTCATTTCACATGAAAAACGAAGAACAGCAATCGACTTTCTCATAGCCCTCGCCACCTTTCTCCTCTTTTCGTGAACACACCCTTTGACCCAGCCACCCGCACACACACATGCAGACACACACACACACATGCAGACACACACACACACACACATGCAGACACACACACACACACAAACATGCAGACACACATACACACACATACATGCAGACACACACACACACACATGCGGACACACACACACACACACATGCAGACACACACACACATGCAGACACACACACACACACACATGCAGACACACACACACATGCAGACACACACATGCAAACACACACACATGCAGACACACACACATGCAGACACACACACATGCAGACACACACACATGCAAACACACACACACACACACATGCAGACACACACACACACACACATGCAGACACACACACACACACGCACACACATGCAGACACACACACACACACACACACACACACACACACACACACACATGCAGACACACACACACAGACACACACACACACATGCAGACACACACACACACACACACAGACACACATGTAGACACACACACACATACACACACACACACACACACACACACAGACACACACACACACACACACACATGCAGACACACACACACACACACACACACACACACACACACACACACACACACACACACACACACACACACACACACACACGAAGAACTGAAATAAGATTTGTATTTATTAGCAAAGATAATGGCAAACAAATAATGGTGGTTTTTTTACATCTAGGCACCAAAAGGGGACACGGCAGTGCAAAGTTTTGACTTTATTTGTTGCTGAAACAGTTTCCGCTAAAGATATTCAAAGGTCTTTTGGAAAACAATTTCATCCCTTGTCATAAAAACGGCCAACACTTGCCCAAAAAAAGGAAGAAATTGTCTTAATGTTGATACTTCCACAATTTAGCATATGCAACAATGGGGGTTTTGTCATCATGTTGGCACTATCTTGTCTGCATAAAAAGCACGTGTGTTTGTAAAAACTGTTGGATCGTTTGAGATTGTTTTTGATTTTTATGGTGTCAAAATGAAGAGTTCGACCGTTTATATGAAATCAAATTGTGTTATTTCGTTACCTGAAATTCCACACTTGTTTTCAAAAGGCAACCCTGATACCGACTATCACACAACATGTTCAACCTGTATGGTTTGTTTGTTTGTTTGTTTTGTTTGTTTGTTGCTTTTATTGAAAAAAGCCCTACCACCAACACCCAAAACTAACTTGAAATAACGCTCAAAATTGTTTTCGAGAAGAAAATACATCAAATCAAAATACGCTTTCTAGCCCTGGTGAAATGTCCCTGTTATTGTCAGACAGGTACTTTCTGCAAAGAGGAAAAACCTATCTTTATATCAGCGTTGAGACTTGCTGTTTTGACAAATCCGAACCTTTGAATATCTGTTTGTCTCCGTTTTTCACAGCGATCTTTCCATGTCCAAGTCACAAGAACCTATAATACTGTAGAGGGAAGTGCAATTCCTTTTTAGTACAAAGATTTCCTTGGTGATTGTCACACTGAA
Source organism: Littorina saxatilis (assembly GCF_037325665.1). Taxonomy (NCBI): domain Eukaryota; kingdom Metazoa; phylum Mollusca; class Gastropoda; order Littorinimorpha; family Littorinidae; genus Littorina; species Littorina saxatilis. Next base: position 27,010,232 of record NC_090257.1, read on the forward strand.
AAAAGCTCTTTGACAATGAAGATGTCATTTTACTTCTATCCAAATCTGGCTAAATTCTACAAACATGACAAATTGTGACTGTGGTTGCATTTGCACTACCGTGTCTGAGTTTAACATGTTGGGGGAAAGGTAAGCACATATATATATTTGAAATAGAATAAGTCAAGCATACGGAGAGTTAAATCGGAAAAAAACATAGTCAGATCATTTCAATGTAATTTAAGAAAATCAAGAAGCAAACAAGCATTATTCGTTTATCACTTTGTGATCAGAAATGTCACGAAAACAATGAAAAGTGAATTTTAACATCCTACTGCAAGATTAGAACGAAACAACGTACTGCTAATCGCCGGGCAAACTAAATATAGGTAAGAATTGAATGTTATTTGAAAAGCCCCATGAAAAAAACTCATGAGAAATAACGGTGGTGGTGCTTAAAACAGGCGAGACACTACAACATCGTGAACATTAACTGATATGTACTAACTAATAACAGTGTTATTACCTAAACACCACGCACTCACTGTTAACATGTAAGATTTATATTTTTAAAACTCACTATTGATGCCAATTCCAGGAATAATAGGTTCTGACAAGGGTAAACTTGATTCAAACGAACGATCCTATTAAGGGAGAGAAGTATATCTACAATGTATATTGTACAAGTTCAATTGAGAGGAAAGAACAATTGGTGCTCTCCCCTTAATGAGTTTCACATTATAACTGATTTACTGTACGTGACTCTTGATATACAGTTAGTTGACGGACATTTCAACGTGTTTAACTTTCACCTGACATCCAGCTTTAAATTACAAACTACGACCACAGATTCTCTTTTGATTTACTACAGGTATTATTATAAGCATTAGTCAGTTTCTATGTATCATGTATCTGTTAGCATTTACTAATGATCTATCAGTATTTATAATCTGGCAAAATCCCACAAACAAGACGAATTGTTTCTTGAATTAAATTTGCACTATCGCGTCTGGGTTTAACATATGTTGGGGGAAAAGGCAACCGCATAATTATCTTTAATTAAAATAGATTAGGACAAGCATACAGAAAGTTAATGTGGTGAAAGCATACTCAAAGATTGTAATTGGAAAAAAAGAACAAAAAAGGATCATCCGTGTATGACATTGGCATCAGACATGCCATGAAAACATATAATAGTGACATTCAACATCCAACGGCAAGGTGAGAATGAAACTACATATTGTGTTAATTCACATGGAACGCTGAATATTAGTAAGAAGTGAATGTTCTGTGTCAAAAATGAACACTATTCACATGTACAAGTTGTATAATAGATAGTAAACTGAAGAGATTAGTCCAAGAAAATAGACAAATACAACACATATGAAAATATTAAAAATACATGAAGAGAAAAGACAAGAAGAATAAATGACTGAATGCAATCAGAATAGATAAATACCGGACACTTAAAGTAAATGTGAGTAAACTTCTATAGTGCTAGACAATACTTCATACACAGAAAAACTACCACATCAACAAAATACAAACAAACAAACAAACAAACAAACAAACAAACAAACAAACAAACAAACAAACAATCAAGCAAAACAAAAAAAACAAACATAACACTGTTGAGGTTACATGCAATAGAACGATCACACAAAAGTATAGAAACTAGGAACACACACACACACAAAATCACACAAGACAATTGGTATCATGATACATATGAGTCTTTACTAAAACCGTTTCAGTAATTATCCAATGCTTAAAACGCCTTCTTTTAGAGCTTAAAGATTGGTTTTCAAGATTTTAGATTGAGGTTTGAATGATTCAAATGCACGGCGTAAGTAGTGTGAAGTTAAGGCATCCATAACGATTGTTAGCGCTGAATAACAAACGCATCTGCCTAGTTTTTTGCTCTTATGATGGGTAGTATATTATATCAAATAAAACACAGGTATTGCTGGGATATGAGATACAAATCTATCAGACAACCAGTCAGAAGGTCAGGACAAAGAAAAAATATCATATTGTCCTCATCGACATTCGGGCTGGTTTCTCACAGTTTCATTTTGTTTACGCCAAATTTTAGTTAGCAAGGTTAAGTTTAGGTGGTACGTGGTCTGAAACGAAAAGAAATATAAGGACTAATAGCTCTGTGAATACAATGCTTAATTTCACCAGGTAAAGTGCAGATGGTACTTGGCATTGTCTAAGAGTATAATAACACATCCAACAAGCACTTGTCCCTTGGTCGCGGTAACCAGTCAATGTGTAGTTATTCGGTAATGTAGCAATAGCTTTTTCTAAAAACAAATACAAACAATCTGCCACATGCCACATAACATAACGGAGAAACGTTACAATGTCCATTTTCAGGTTCAGTTTGCCTTTAAGTACTAGAACGAATACAGCTGTTGGTCTTTGTCATCGTTCTGTGAAATATGGAGAGGCGGCTAAATGTAGTTTCAGATGTGTTGCATGTCAACTGCAGCTACCCAGTAATAACCCCATCCGAAATCAGAAGTTCTTGCCGTTTTCCAAGATTGCGGTCGCTCTCTTTCACACGCTGGGTCAGCCTGATTGCACATCGGATTTAAACGGAATGGGTATGCTATGTTAGGTAAGACACCAAACCAACGTTTTGATGTAAAACAAATCGGAAATATTGTTCAGTTTCAGTCACCGTCGCGGTTGAAAGTAAATCACGCCGTCCAAAAACGCCATTTTTGAGGGTAGGCGTTGTCAAGGTCGTGTGACGTTATTATGAGTTATTTCTAATATGCTGACTGTTAGCAACTGATAACAGACATGTCGAGAAAATGGATTATCAGCCATGAGCTGAAGGCGAATGCTGATATCATTTGTGAGACATGTCTGTTATCAGTTGCTAACAGTCAGCATATTAGAAATAACGGTTTTATTACCGTCTATTTCGATCAAAAGAAATTTCGAAGCGACCCCGCGAATTAGACGAAACAGTCGCAATGGAAACTGGGTCGTTCGTATCTCATTATGCCTGTCAGTCAAAGCATTCTCGTGATCTGGGTCAGCCAATTAGAGTCACTCACCTGACGAAATGAATCATCACAGGTCAAATGCGATCACACAACAATCTCACAAGATAAACCATGTTGAACATGCGTTTCAGTTACTTCGATATCTCTTGTCCACCGGAGAGTGACAGATTTCGAAACAACGCCAGAGAGAAAGGAAATGACGTAAAGATATATTTGATGTAAATTAAATGACGCAATTTCGCTTGAATCGTCAGAACTTGGAAAATGGCATTTTGAAGTGAGTGGGTCGGCATTGCAAACGCAGAGGGTGGGTGGTGACTCGCCGTTCTGTAAAGCGCCCACCGACAAAACTGGCTTTTCTGTATTTTTAAATAAAGAGTGTAGTATCTGACAGCATTTAAAGTGTCATTCTGTGGAATAAGTCATGCTGATATTGTCAGTTCCAATGTTTACTTTGTCTTGTTAATTTTTAGCGTGATAAACAAAAAGGGTCCCTGCCTGAACGTTATAACATTTGGAGGGTCACCTAGAATCAGTCCTGATTGGTCCAAAAGCCATATGGTGCACTGGATAGGTAATAAACCGAAATATTGCTCAAATCCCCCCTAAACACTGAAAAAGTATCCTTAACTTTTTGTGCTCAGTCTAAGAATGACTTAACCGTCGCTAAATCGCATGGTCCGCTAAATATGAATAAGAAGTGAATGTTCTGTGACAAAAAAATAAACAATATGTTTACATGTACAAATTGTACAACAGATAGATAATTACTGAGAATAGTAAAAAAAAATAGACAAATACAACACATGATTATATGTAAATATTTAGACAAAGAGAAAAGACAAGAAGAATACGTGATCAAATATATAAATACAGGACACAAGTAAAGGTGAGTAAATTTCTGGTAATGTAGTAATAGATTTTATTTAAAAAAAACACACACAAAAAAACATGCAAATGCCATCAAAGCCGGTAGCAGTGATCAGTTGCTGATTCGTCGTCCAATATTTGAAGATAAAATCGGCCAAGTGTCGAACATTTCTGTTAAAGGCAATCTCGGGAGCATAACTTTGCCCAAGAGAATAAACAACCACGAACAATCAGCAATCGTTTTATCGCGTTCGTTTCCTTGTTTATTTGTCTGCTTGTTTATGAATGAGTTCGGATCAGTTGCAGGGAAAAAACAACTTCTGATCTAAACAAAAAGTCTAAATTTACACTGTCGTTAACAAGTGATGTTGAGTAATATCTTCTATTGCGTATTGTTTCTTCTGAAGCGGCTGGCAGCCATTTTGTGTTGATGACTATTTCTTGTGTTGGCTTGCACGTACTGTCAACCTCTGTCACTCTTTGTCTAGTTCTCTATTGTGTGATTTAGAAAACCAGCCAAGGCTGCTGGACTGATGATTGGAAAGAAATTTAAAAAAAAAATACATTTGAAAAGAATGAGGTACATTTTGGATGCAAAAGTGTTGTTTTTTTAAAATCTGAAATAACGTCAGTGTTTTGGTTGTTTTGTGTATTTCTTGAATTGTTGTTTTACTCAGTTTTTCCAAGAAAATGTTCATGCAAATCATATTACAGAACATGCGTGCGCGTAAAAACTTTTAACAACAACAATAGTACTAATTTAAAAAAAAACCTGCTACTTCTACAACTAGCAATGATGATGATGATGATGATGATGATGATGATGATGATGATGATGATGATGATGATGATGATGATGAAAAGCGATAAGAACATGGCAGAATTAGAAATCAAGCGTGCTCTTCTTCTGATTTAAAGCAAAGCACGTCGAACCACCAACAACCCAAAAATCAATGCGGCTTTTAAATTTCATTGCAAGCACACAGGAATTTGTAGTTTGAACACACTGCTTTGGAACGGAGAGCCAACTTATATCAGTGCGTGTATAGTTAGGTAATGATTGAAAGTGAGGGGACACAAGCACATTTTGAAGGATGTTAACTTACCTTAGGTACAAGTAATACTGACCTTTAGCAACCTAACCTAAAGATTTCAGATAACCCCAGGGGCGGACGAGGGGGGGGGGGGGGGGGGGGGGGGGTTTCTGGGGTTTCCGGAACCCCCCCCCAGCCAAAAAATAAAAATATTTTTTTGTGTTTTTTTGGCTTGAGTTTCAATTTTTGGGGTATTAATCAGTGACAAAATCTGCTGCCTGAAACTGGTAATGATCATCCTCAGAATGCACCAGATTGCACCATTTTGCATCCTTTTTTTCAAAATTTTCCGGGGGGGGGGGGGGGGGGGCATGCCCCCGGACCCCCCTAGCAAGCTAGGCGCTTCGCGCGTCGGTTCGGCGCTTCGCGCCTTCACACCCATATCTTCACAATATACTTTTGGAAACCCCCCCCCCGTAAAATGAACTGATCCGCCCCTGAACCCCGTAGAGTTATAAGGGTGTTGCCTAATGATTCTTTGAGTAATGCAAGTTCGCTCCATAGAGCTACACATACATTGGGGTGCTGTGAATGACCACAGATGTATTCGATTCTGGTGATAATTATTATGTCTCCTCAGTTGAATAACAAATGTTTTCTGTACCCGCCAAAGCAAGGACGGCACAATAAAAGGTCATCATTTTCGCCCATGGACGTTTCTTCAGGACACACCCACACACACAAATAATGAAATAACATGGAAATCAAAAAGCAGCAGAAAAAGCAAAAGAAACAAGTCGCGTAAGGCGAAAATACAACATTTAGTCAAGTAGCTGTCGAACTCACAGAATGAAACTGAACGCAATGCCATTTTTCAGCAAGACCGTATACTCGTAGCATCGTCAGTCCACCGCTCATGGCAAAGGCAGTGAAATTGACAAGAAGAGCGGGGTAGTAGTTGCGCTAAGAAGGATAGCACGCTTTTCTGTACCTTTTTTTGTTTTAACTTTCTGAGCGTGTTTTTAATCCAAACATATCATATCATGTTTTGGAAATCAGGAACCGACAAGGAATAAGATGAAAGTGTTTTTAAATTGATTTAGACAATTTAATTTTGATAATAATTTTTATATATTTAATTTTCAGAGCTTGTTTTTAATCCAAATATAACATATTTATATGTTTTTGGAATCAGAAAATGATGGAGAATAAGATGAACCTAAATTTGGATCGTTTTATAAATTTTTATTTTTTTTTACAATTTTCAGATTTTTAATGACCAAAGTCATTAATAAATTTTTAAGCCACCAAGCTGAAATGCAATACCGAAGTCCGGGCTTTGTCGAAGATTACTTGACCAAAATTTCAACCAATTTGGTTGAAAAATGAGAGCGTGACAGTGCCGCCTCAACTTTCACGAAAAGCCGGATATGACGTCATAAAAGACATTTATCAAAAAAATGAAAAAAAGTCTGGGGATTTCATACCCAGGAACTCTCATGTCAAATTTCATAAAGATCGGTCCAGTAGTTTAGTCTGAATCGCTCTACACACACACACAGACACACACACACACACACACACGCACGCACGCACATACACCACGACCCTCGTCTCGATTCCCCCTCTACGTTAAAACATTTAGTCAAAACTTGACTAAATGTAAAAAGCCCAGATTATTTCATGGTTTAGATTATGGATCCTGACAAAGTGTACCAGCATGCATACATCCAGTTTTTTTGTACTTGTGTTCGACGAGTTTTGGGCCTATAAGATATGAAATGTCTACTCCTTTGTACCCCCGAAAATGTGTAATTAATAATAACAAAATTGTTACAATACCCCTACAATTATTAAACAAACAAAACAAAAACAAAACAAAAGTGCACTGTCAAAAGCTGAAGTGACACTTTCCCAGCAATTCTTGATTCATAGGTATGTTATCAGACTTACTGGACACCAATTTGTTTTCATTTTTCTGTTTTAACATTCTTGCTTTTTCTAAAAATCGAAAAATTGCACGGGCACACCGTAACGTCATCCCAATGTGTCGCCAACCAAGGTGTGACCTACAGCACAGAGTCCTTCGTAAACTCAAGTGTACTCCAGGTACCAATCCATATTTGATATTACGTCTGTTGCACGACAATAATCAACGGGTTTCTTTCTTTTGCCTTTTAGTATATTTCGCATTAACATAAACAATGTACACAAATGTATTAGAAAAACAAGTTAAAAGGCACTTTTAAATGGAGGACTGTAGATATATTAATTGTTTCAGCAGGTATTTTGGTTTATGTTTGCTTTGGATGTTACTAAACCCGTTTGGGACAATTTTTGCCAAACATGGTCCTGGGTTTCAGAATGAAATAGATAACTTCTTGTACCACTAAAAGGGGGACAATTCAGCTTGTCTTCGAGTACGTATGCCGTTAGAATATATCCGCTTTAAAGTATTCGAAATCAAGATTTTGAATATTTTAATTTACCCTAAACTTATTTTTTAACTAATCGGTTTTTTTAAAGCGAATATTGATACTATGTTTTAGCTTGCCTTGTATTTACCGACTTGATGAAGCATTTCATATCAATCATAGACATGTTCTTTCTTAAACTACGCGTATCTTCATTTCACTAAATTTATGGGAGTCAAATATTCCAAAATGATACCAATATATCCCTTTGCCAGGTTGAGCAGTGCTGTTGGGCATGTACTCCCCGTTCAGACTGGTGTGGGAGTTGGAACTGTACCACCAGGCGCTGTGGAAATACTGTGCAGAGTTAGTGCCGCTCCACGTGTCGTGATCCCTGTCCCACGTGGTGAACTGGCGACCGCGATGATAGTACAGGCTGTCACCTGTGGATGGAGATTAATAGCCTCGTCAGTGTGTGTGTGTGTGTGTGTATGTGTGTGTATGTGTGTGGTGTGTGTGAATATGTGTGTGTGTGTGTGTGTGTGTGTGTGTCTGTGTGTGTGTGTGTGTGTGCAGGGGCGAAGCAGTTAAGCCAGAGGTGGGGGGGTTACAACCTGGGGTCCAGGGGTAGACCCCTTGAGGGGTACAGGGGCAAGGCCCCGTTGGGGTGTCTTGGGGGGGGGGGGGGGGCGAAGCTCCCCTGAAGCTGAAGAGTTTTAGCTATTTTATGAACAATTTATTGCTTATCCTTGATTTTAAACATGATCAACTGGTGTCAGCAGCCACTCATTATTTCTTTTAAAATTAGTATTAAATCTTTTTTGTGGACAGCCAGGGAGGGGGTCCGGAACCCCTGTAACCACCCCCCTAATCCGCCCCTGGTGTGTGTATGTGTGTGTGTGTGTGTGTGTGTGTGTGTGTGTGTGTGTGTGTGTGTGTGTGTGTGTGTGTGCATGCGTATGCGTGTGCGATGGGAGGCCGGTCGAGGGGGTGCGTGTGTGTGAGTGTATGTGTGTGGGGTGTGTGTGAATGTGTGTGTGTGTATGTGTGTGTGTGTTTGTGAGTGAGTGAGTGTGTGTGTGTGTGTGTGTGTGTGTGTGTGTGTGTGCGTGTGTTTTGTATGTATGTATGTGTGTGTGTGTGTGTGTGTGTGTGTGTGTGTGTGTGTTTGTGTGTGTGTGTGTGTGCGTGTGCGTGCAGAAGTCAAGAGATTCATAATTAACTGCCACAAGGAATACACATCAAGTGCCGTTTTGGATCCTACATTTTTGTTCGTAACTGCTCTCAGTATACTGTCTTGTTAGTGATCATATTCACCACTACAGATGTGTTCATGCTTTTACATGGGTTGATGGTACCCTTTATCTACTACACATACAAAACCAACAGCCTGCTGCCGACTGGATTTTGCTGTTGAATTAATTCTGCATGCAACACTTAAGAATTCGATGAAGTCAAAGTGATGTAATTCGAAAACATGCATAACTTGCCTGCTGCAGCTTTCATTACATTTTGAATTTAATGAAGGCTGTAACATGCAAGTTATTTGGTCGTAGCCTTGTTGTTTCGAACTAGAAAACTTTGAATTGATCTATTTCCGTCAATTTTACATAAGGAGCAATCAAAATCACAAGGTGTAGTAAGCATAAGCTCATCTACGTCTCAATTACACGAAGTGTGTGCAAAAAAAAAAAGTAAATTTTAAGGGGCTTATTGTCCGTCAGGTCTTAATTGCCTATATTGGACATGAATTGGTTTATACGATTCGAGTTTTACGCCCTCACGGCTTTTTGATGTTTGCGTGTTTAGGTGGTATCAGCCATCTGCACTTATGGTAGAATGACCAAGATCTTTAACGTGCCATTGTGGTGACACGGGGGTGGGAGATGGATACCGTCTCTGGGTCTGCACATAAAGTTGACCCGTGTCCGTCCCGGCCCGGATTCGAACCAGCGACCTCTCGATCACAAGTCCAGTGCTCTACCACCTGAGCTACCCGGGCCCCCCGAAGTGTGTGCTTGGGTGCAATCCATAATAATAAAACAGCTTTGAATGCAAGGTTTGGTGTCTAACAGCAACAAGTGTTTCAAGAAGTCCTTGAATACGGGCACTGTGAGCTATATTTTCAATGATCGCTTTAATGCAGCAAAAAGAGAAATATATGAGGTACATGTTAGACACCAACTTTACTCACATCATGCATTTTGGGAAGCTGTTTAAGTGATATTTCTTAACAGACTACCCTTCGTTTTCAATTTAGTTAAGTTTTGACAAAATGTTTTTACATGGACAGGGAATCGAGACGAGGGTGTGGTGTATGTGTGTCTGTGTGTGTGTGTGTGTGTGTGTGTGTGTGTGTGTGTGTGTGTGTAGAGCGATTCAGAGAAAACTACTGCACCGGTCTTCATCAAACTTTACATGAAAGTTCCTGGGTATAATATCCCCAGACGTTTTTTTCTTTGTTTGGATACATGGTTTTGATGACGTCATATCCAGCTTTTTGTGAAAGTTGAGGCCGCACTCTCACGCCCTCATTTTTCCACCAAACTGGTTGAAATTTTGGTCAAGCAATTTTTGACGAAGTCCGGACTATGGGATTGCATTGCAGTTCGGAAATTAAAAACATAGGTAATTAGTGTGCTCATTAAAGTTTTCATTAAAATCAAATTTTCACAAACAGATTTCAAATTGATTGCATCGTATTCTTCATCAAATTCCGAATCTAAAAATATATACATATGTCATGTTTACTCTTAAAATGTGATCACAATGAACAAAAGTAGGCATATTAGTACTACGATTACAATTTCAAAAATCGATCCAAAAATGATTTCATCTTTATCATTTCCTGATTCAAAAAACATATAGATATAATATCTGGTAATCAGAACAAACTCATAAAGTTAAAAAGAATACAGAAATGCGCGCTTTCCTTCTTAGCACAATACCGCGCTGTACTGGCCAGTCAATTTCACTTCGTATTGTCTAGGTTAAAAAAAAAAAGCAGTGCGTTCAGTTTCATTCTGTGAGTTCGACAGCCTCACTAGATGTAGTAATTTCGCCTTACGCGACTTGTTTTTCTTTTTAGATCACTACCTACCAGCGTTCCCCCTTGTGAAGCTGTCATAGTTCAGACGGTAGTTGTCGCTGCTGTCGCTGATGGAGAAGTTGTTGTAGGTGGCGTAACCTTTTGTTCCGTTCCACATCATCAGGTCCACGCGTAGTTCATACTGCTGTCTCGACGTCAACATGTGCAGGGCGTCAAGACCTGGAAAGTATCAACACACACAGTTCATACTGCTGTCTGGACGTCAACATGTGCAGGGTATCAAGATCAGGGCCCATATTCTTGAAAAAGCTGCAAAATTGTGTCCTAAAAAATCAAAATGTCGTTTAACTACCGCCCAGTATTTATTTTTACTACCCAGTAATTATTTATTTTCCCCCGGTATTCATGTGAGTCTGGCGGAAGGTCGGCAGCTACCAGTATTGGTTATTTTTAGAATAGGAGATTCCCCATGCTTGCCCGGGCCCTTCTCTGCGCACGCGTTACCGGCGTTTCCGCCGGCGTGTCAGTTTCAAAGTCAATAGCAACAACCCAAACAAACTGAATGAAATAAAAACACGGGGAGACATTTTTTTTTTAAATCTCATTTGCATGCAGGTGGCTGCTACCGTTAAGGTTTTTTTGTGCCTTCTCTCTCACCTTTTTTTTTCAAGCGGGGAGCATCCTTCTTCATTGGTCTTTTTTTCAATCAAATGTTTACATGTTTAGATTAACAAACTTTATCAATAAACTAATATCATGGTAACAAAAGATTTTTAAAAAGAAACTAATTCCTGCATAAAATTAATTTTTAAAATCAATTTTGACATCACAACGTACTCTCTTGCACATGAAGAAAATAAACAAAATAAACAAATGGCTAAGAGTAAATAAGAAAAAAAGGACGGCCAGATGGCGATTTGAACTCCACTCAATCGCGTATCAGGCGAATGCTAAAACCGATCGGCCACGGAATCAGAGGAAAAATTCTCGACACTGTATAATGCATTAGAGAAGACGCTAGCACGCTTTCGCCACAAAGCCGGTATGATCGAGCATCGGTTGAAATCTTTTGCGAGCAGTATCTCGTATTTGTCCGCAATGCATTGGTGCTTAAATGACACCATGTGTGTCCATGAGGGACATACATCTACAAACAATATTTGAACAAGATTTATTCAGAATTGACAGTTTGAATAACGTATGAAAAGAGTGACATGGACAGTGTTGGTGAAGTTACGGACATGTAGCGACTTTAGAGGAGGGGGATGGGTCCTCTAACTTTACAGCTCGGAGACACCCCGGTAAGGACTTACCGGTGTTTCATAAATAACACTTAGTAGACTTATCGAGCGTAAGTGGTTTTACAGGCTTGGACACATCAACAAACATAGTTCATATAACTGCTGGACACCAATTAATACGCACACACCCCTACCAACAAATAGAAACATAGTTCATTTTAAACCTATAATAATACGAGAATTTATAACGCGCACATATCTCACCACAAGGCGACTCAAGGCGCACTCATACACACTCTTTCGCATTAACAACTCAAGCATACTCATTTACACTTATGCATAAATTGCATGAAGATGACAAGGCAACAACACAGAGACAGGGCACTCAAAAGTAAGCACGAAAAAGAAAAGACAATTTCAAACAATAATTATGTACATGGCTATATTTACAACTGATCTGATTTAAACTTGCAGGTCAAATGGGTGAGGGGGGGGTGTAGCGGGGCACTGTAGTCTGAGAATTATTTAGGGAAAAGAAAAGTCTTGAGGCCAGATTTAAATGCTTCTAAAGACTGTTTTTGACGGAGGGGGAGAGGTAGTGAGTTCCAGTTGGTGGGAGCGTGAAAGGAAAAGGATCGTTGGGCTGCAGTTTTGAGCTTGGTGTGAGGTATGTTGAGTTTGAGGTTGTCGTTTGAGGAGGGAGTGGTCGGGAAGGTTGATAGAGTGAGAGGGAATCAGAGAGATAGGTAGGAGTGAGCTTGTTGAGGCGTTTGTATGTGAGAGTGTTGAGCTTGTATTTGATCCTGTGTGAGATGGGTAGCCAGTGGAGTTGTTGCAATAGAGGGGTGATGTGGTCTTTCTTTTTATATTTAGTCAAGTTTTGACTAAATATTTTAACATCGAGGGGGAATCGAAACGAGGGTCGTGGTGTATGTGCGTGTGTGTGTGTGTCTGTGTGTGTGTGTGTGTGTGTGTGTAGAGCGATTCAGACTAAACTACTGGACCGATCTTTATGAAATTTGACATGAGAGTTCCTGGGTATGAAATCCCCGAACGTTTTTTTCATTTTTTTGATAAATGTCTTTGATGACGTCATATCCGGCTTTTCGTGAAAGTTGAGGCGGCACTGTCACGCCCTCATTTTTCAACCAAATTGGTTGAAATTTTCGTCAAGTAATCTTCGACGAAGCCCGGGGTTCGGTATTGCATTTCAGCTTGGTGGCTTAAAAATTAATTAATGACTTTGGTCATTAAAAATCTGAAAATTGTAAAAAAAAATAAAAATTTATAAAACGATCCAAATTTACGTTTATCTTATTCTCCATCATTTGCTGATTCCAAAAACATATAAATATGTTATATTCGGATTAAAAACAAGCTCTAAAAATTAAATATATAAAAATTATTATCAAAATTTTTTTTTCGAAATCAATTCAAAAACACTTTCATCTTATTCCTTGTCGGTTCCTGATTCCAAAAATATATAGATATGATATGTTTGGATTAAAAACACGCTCAGAAAGTTAAAACGAAGAGAGGTACAGAAAAGCGTGCTATCCTTCTTAGCGCAACGAATACCCCGCTCTTCTTGTCAATTCCACGGGCACTGCCTTTGCCACGGGCGGTGGAGTGACGATGCTACGAGTATACGGTCTTGCTGCGTTGCGTTGCGTTCAGTTTCATTCTGTGAGTTCGACAGCTACTTGACTAAATATTGTATTTTCGCCTTACGCGACTTGTTCTTTTTTAAGAACAAGACGGGCAGAGCTGTTTTGATAGCGTTGAAGACGATAGATAGAAGAAGCGGGAAGTCCAGCAAGAAGGGAGTTACAATAGTCAAGACGAGAGAGAATGGTGAAGTGACAAGTTTGGCTGTAGCATCTGTGGTGAGGTACATGCGTATAGTGGCAATGCGGCGGAGCTGAAAGTTGGAGGTGCGAGAGACAGAAGAGATGTGTTGTTTCATGGAGAGGGTGTTGTCTAGGGTGACTCCAAGAATGTTGACAGTAGAAGACAGAGGGACAGACAAGTCGGAGAGTTCAAGAGAGTCAGAGGTGACTTTTGAGAGTTTGGATGTGGTCCCTATCAGAATGGTTTCGGTTTTGTTGCTGTTGAGTTGAAGTTTGTTCTCTGTCATCTAATTCTGTACGTCGGTGATGGTATTAGAGAGAGTGAATAGGACAGTGTCAGACTGATCAGGAGTAGAGCTGTTTTGAAGTTGTCAGTCGTCAGCAAAAAAAGTGATGGAGAACGTTGTGTCGGTTGAAGACGTGGTCAAGAGGTTGAGTGTAGAGAGTGAACAGTACAGGCCCAAGCTCAGACTGCTGGGGGACTTTGCACTCAAGCCTGATGGGGTTGGAGTTCAGTTTGTGAATGGAAACAGTCTGATAGCTGTCAGTGAGATACGAAGAGAACCAAGAAAGAGCTGTGCTGAAGATGCCAAAGGCCAAAGCGGAAGGTCGTGGGTTCGAATCCCGGCCGCGCCTGGTCAACTTATGTGCAGACCTGCTAGTGCCTTATCCCCTTTCCTACGTACACGCAAGCAAAAGACCAAGTGCGCATGGAAAAGATCCTGCAATCTATGTCGGTGGGTTATAGAAACACGAAAATACCCAGCATGCTTCCTCCGAAAGCGGCATATGGCTGCCTAAATGGCGGGGTAAAAACGGTCATACGCGTAAAAATCGTGGGAGTTTCAGCCTACGAACGCAGAAGAAGAGAATAACAAGTCGCGTAAGGCGAAAATACAATATTTAGTCAAGTAGCTGTCGAACTCACAGAATGAAACTGAACGCAATGCCATTTTTCAGCAAGACCGTTTTCTCGTAGCATCGTCAGTCCACCGCTCATGGCAAAGGCAGTGAAATTGACAAGAAGAGCGGGGTAGTAGTTGCGCTAAGAAGGATAGCACGCTTTTCTGTACCTCTCTTTGTTTTAACTTTCTGAGCGTGTTTTTAATCCAAACATATCATATCTATATGTTTTTGGAATCAGGAACCGACAAGGAATAAGATGAAAGTGTTTTTAAATTGATTTCGACAATTTAATTTTAATAATAATTTTTATATATTTAATTTTTCAGAGCTTGTTTATAATCCGAATATAACATATTTATATGTTTTTGGAATCAGCAAATGATGGAGAATAAGATAAACGTAAATTTGGATCGTTTTTGGTCAGTGGCAGAAAGAAGATCGTTAGTTATTTTGAGAAGAGCAGTTTCAGTGGAGTGTTTAGGACGATATGCTCACTGAAGAGGAGAGAGTAGGTTGTTGGAGAGAAGATGAGAGTTAAGCTGATTCAGACTTATTCTTTCAAGGAGTGTGGAGATGAAGGATAGATTTGAGACAGGGCGGAAGTTGCTGAGTGTGTTAGGATCAAGCGACGGTTTCTTTAAAAGAGGTTTGACTATAGCAGTCTTGAAGGAATCTGGGACTGTGCCTGATTGCAGAGAGTTGTTGATGGTTTCAAAGACAGAAGGAAGAAGTTCAGGTTGACAGTCAGAGTAGAGTTGTGTAGGAAGAGGGTCAAGGTCACAGGTTTTTAAATGTGGTTTCTTTGATGACTTTTTCCAGTTCAGGGAGAGTCAGAGGCTTGAAATGTGTGAAAGGAGTTCCTGTAAAAGCAGGAGGAGTGTCGGACCTTTGATATGTTATAGTTTGTCACGGATGGCTTGAATTTTGTTGTGGAAATACTCAGAGAAAGCTTGAGGGAGTTTGGTAGGGTCAATGTTGTTGGGCAAGCGAGAAGCAGAAGAGCTGCCAAGTAGGTCATTCATGGTGGAAAAGAGGGCTTTAGCAGAGGTTGTTTCACAGATGTTGGTACTGTAGTGTGATTGTTTAGTGTGTGTGATGATTGTCTGAACTTGGTCTTTGTGCTTGTTGTAAATCTGTCTGTCAACTTCTAGCTTAGCGGTTCGCCACTTCCTCTCTGCTCGGCGACGTACTTGTTGTGCATTCATTACTTCAGATGTCATGAAAGGTGCAGAAGGCCTATCTACAATGAGTTTTGTTTTTGAGGGTGCGTGTTCATCAAGAAGTGTGCGAAGAGTGGAGTCATAGTGAAGGACAGGATCTGAGGAAGGCGGACGATCAAGATATCGGCTGGCTGCTTCTGCGCGAAACGTGTCTGTGTTGACTTGTTTGAGGTTGCGACGAACTACGTGTTTCTTTTGTTTTGACGGCTTGGCTACTTTGAGGGAGAAGAGAACGGCAAAGTGATCAGATCTGAGGTAGTCGTTCAGATGAACGCCATACACCAGGTCAGTTGACTCGTAGATGACGATCCAATAAATGACGTGTGTCTTGCGTGTGGGTTTGTCAACAAGTTGCTTAAGATCATGACAGTCAATAAGGTCCATCGTCTGTCTTGTGTGGTTGTTCTGTGGCCGATCAAACTGTATGTTAAAGTCGCCTATGAGGAAGACGTTTGAGGTGTGCGTGATGTGGTGTTCAAGCAATTCTTCAGCTTCTGTGAGGAATGTGGGGAATGTGAATTTGTTTTTGGTGTTGGGGGGAGGACGGCAGATGCAGATGACACAAGTGCAATAATGTCATCATTAAGGGCGTTCAGACATGGACAGTATCAACACAATCAACATTGTCATACCAGAGTACGTCGACGTATACATTAAGGGAGTTGCTTTTTGTCTGACGCCCTGTCGACCGGTCAATGCAATTAATACTAGGGTGTCACATGGAAGGGGGGGGGGGGGCGGGGGTAGGATCAATGGGGGAATTCATATATCTTTCTTTCTGTTATCATGGACAGGACGCAGAGGCCCATGAAACGTGCGTTTATATATATGTGATTGCTTGGTGTTTGTGGTGATTGTCTGAACTTTAACTTTTGTGTTTAACTTTTGAAAGTCAATTTGACTACAACTGTGTAAAAGATATGTACTTTTCATGAACCGCCTGTTTTACAGTGATGAACTTGTATACATTGTTTTCAACCATAGGGACAACCCTATCAATTGAGAAAGGAAACTAACTTGCGTCGATCCAGAGCTTACCACATCGGATGTTGAAAACAGAAAAACAATTAATCTACTTGCTAACGTATTAACATGTCAACGTACATAAGGCGATAAGCGGGCATGTAAATCTGCATGTGCCCGTTAATACAACAATATGTATGTGTGTCTGCGCGCGCGCGCGATTGCGTGTGTGTGCGTGGGTGTGGATGTACCTGTGTCAGTGTGTGTGTGTCTGTGGGTACATGATGATTATGCAGGGGTGTGTGCTAGCACGTGCGAACGCACTCAGTGGTCATGCAACGAGCGTTCATGTGCATACTATCTTTCACCTTTACTTGCCTGTTTTGAAGTCCTCAATGTCTCCCACCCACCTTGTTATCATCCAGGTACGTGTTCAGCACTGCATCATCTTTAACAATCCACTTGTTTAGAACTAGGCTTTGTTACTGTCTTATTCATTTTTGGAATTCCGGCACGCAAAACATATTACGTCATGTATAATTACGTCATAGACAGACATTGCGTCAAAGGATATTTGTAAACATCGTGCGAGCTAATAATAGAACACACTGACGAAGGCCACGAGGCCGAAATATTGGTGAAAACGTGAAGGCTTGTTTTGGTTATTTTTTCCATATTTGTTTGTATACGCTTCTTGAAAAAATAACATGCATCGATTCTCGATCCAAGCTTTCTTCCTTCACACTGATGGTTCCGTCTACTAGCCTGGTGCCGTTATTTTTGACATTATTGTTGATCTCCATTGCATCCTTCGTTGGATCCGGCACCATGGATACTAACAGTCACTACAGCAAAGCACTGCTGTGGAAACTGACGGACAAGTTAGCTCGCTACGATACCCACGAACGTTTCCTTACAATCTGCATGAACAACTCTATCGTTCCCAGAGGTATGATTTTGAAATTTGGAAAGGATGCGTTGCCAAAATCAGACTTCTTGCATAAAACTGTTGATGACGCTATCAACTCAGCTAGCCTTGAAATTGTCGGTACGTGCAGAGACACATACCGCTGCCTGAAAGAAAAAGTAAATTGTGAACTTCAACAGGTCATGTACAACATCCAACAAACATCTGGATTCCATGAATTTGAAGCAGCATATAGATACCAGCAACAACAAGCAGCCAAACTGAAGAAAAAACAATGGAAAGCTAAACAGAAAAAGCTCAGCAGATTATTGCAACCAAAACACGAACAAAACCTACGACAACCTTTCTCAGTGAAGGTAAAAAGAAAGTGCAGGAGGTTCAAACGGACCCAAAAGGCAATAGACAAGAACACACCCAAGGTGATCTCCAACACGGTCGTCAACTTATCGAAGGTCGATCTATCCGAAGAGCAAAAACATGTACTTGAACTTGGGCCTAAGTTTGTCCCAACACCCCGCTCAGTTGACCAACAACAAATCGTGGAGGACATAAAGGAAGGCTGCCGTCTGGTAAGACTAAAAGAATTGTTCTACGATCCTGAAACACAAGCAAATGAACCACCAAAGTTCTACAAGAAAACTTTCTTCGAACCGCAAAAAGGAAGAGACAAAGCTCTAGATATATACTGTACAAATCTACAACATCAAGCAGAGACGTTCGCAAACAACTCAAGAGTCAGAGACAACATGGACAAACCCCACCGTGTTGCCCTCCATCAACTACGCCAGATGGTATTGAACAGAGAGGTACGCATCAGTACAGCTGACAAAGGTGGGGCAGTGGTAGTACAAGATACTGACAACTACATCAAAGAAGCTGAACGACAACTTAACAACAGTCTACACTACAGCAAGGTAGACAAAGATCCTACAGTTGCCATTGCTAAAACCTCCAACAAAATCGTCGAAGATATACATGACAGGGGTTGTATCGATGATGTAACATACAGATGGGCTAAAACAGAACTGAACACAGTCAGAACCCACTGTTTCTACCACCTACCTAAGATCCACAAAACCCTTGAGAACCCTCCGGGACGACCTATTGTCTCAGGGGTAGAAGGCCCTACGGTAAAACTTTCGAAGTTAGTGGACAGCTGGCTTCAAGACCTGGTCGTGCAACTCCCAAGCCACGTGAAAGACACAACACACATGCTGCAAACTGTGCAGGATCTTAACACGACCGAAGGTCCCTTCAACCCAGGAACACTCCTTGTCACCATTGACGTCGTAGGGTTATATACTAACATACCGCATGATGACATGGAGAGAGCACTTCGTCATTTCTTGACACTGAAACCTTTACCAAACAGCCCACCAGCATCAACGATTGTACAGGTTGTTCGGCACATCCTTTCCAACAATGTGTTTACATTTGAAGGACAACTGTATAGACAAGAACACGGGACTGCAATGGGCACTCCTATGGCTCCGACAATTGCTAATCTCTTCATGGGATGGCTGGAAGAACGCATGCTGGAATCAAGCCCAGTTCCACTCCATACCAGCTCGTGGAAGCGATTCATAGATGATATCTTCCTTCTATGGACTGGCACACCAGAAGAACTTGAGATCTTCCAGAAGCATATCAACACATTCCATCCTACCATCAAATTCACAATGGGTTCTTCGCCGGTTGAAATGCCCTTCTTGGACATCACGCTCAAAATGCAGGAGGGGTACATAGAGACAGATCTCCATACAAAGCCCACGGACAAACGAAACTACCTTCACTATACGTCGTGCCACCCAAGACACTGCAAGGAAAACATCCCCTACAGCCAGATGTTGAGGGCACGGCGTATATGCTCCCAAAAGAAGGACTTTGCACAGCAATGTCATCAGCTGGAGCAAGCCTTCCGACTGCGTGGATACAAGAAGAAAACGCTGGAGGAAGCCAAAGAGAGGGCAGGAGCAACACCACGATCAGAGGCCTTAGCGTACAAAGAGAAGTCTACCAACAACAGAGTTCCCTTTGTTATCACACACAACCCTGCCAATCCTCCTCTGCGGGAATGGTTGAAGGAAAATCAGGAAATACTGCACTCAAGTACACGAATGAAGGAAGCGGTACCTGAACTGCCAGTGGTTGGAGAAAGAAACGCCAAAAGCCTCAAACATATGATTATGCCTACTGTCCTTCCCCCAACCCTCACCGTAGACTCTGACTCAGGTGTTGCAAAATGTGGTAAAACATGCATCATATGCAAAGAACACTTGACAGAAACCAAGACCTTCACCAGTGCCAGTACAAGAGAACACTTTGAGGTCAGACACCGCATGTCTTGCACATCGTCCAACATTATCTACATGCTGTACTGCAACAAGTGTGACCATGCACAGTATATCGGGGAGACAAAAAACAGTCTCAAAACCCGCTTCTACTTGCATAGGTCACACATCCAAAAAAATGTTGGTACACATGTGACAATGCACTTCAGTTTACCTGGACACTCACTGCAGGACATGCGGTGTTTACCCATCGAACAGGTGTACACCAACAACCCTACACACAGGCACGAGAGGGAACAGTTTTGGATCAGAAAGCTACAAGTGGACTAAACACTGTCACCAAATAAATGTCATATGTGACAACACCTGATAGTTGATGTAACATTCCTGCGATCACGTCCGGGACGTGTTTAACTTTTGAAAGTCAATTTGACTACAACTGTGTAAAAGATATGTACTTTTCATGAACCGCCTGTTTTACAGTGATGAACTTGTATACATTGTTTTCAACCATAGGGACAACCCTATCAATTGAGAAAGGAAACTAACTTGCGTCGATCCAGAGCTTACCACATCGGATGTTGAAAACAGAAAAACAATTAATCTACTTGCTAACGTATTAACATGTCAACGCACATAAGCGGGCATGTAAATCTGCATGTGCCCGTTAATACAACAATATGTTTGTGTGTCTGCGCGATTGCGTGTGTGTGCGTGTGTGTGGATGTACCTGTGTCAGTGTGTGTGTGTCTGTGGGTACATGATGATTATGCAGGGGTGTGTGCTAGCACGTGCGAACGCACTCAGTGGTCATGCAACGAGCGTTCATGTGCATACTATCTTTCACCTTTACTTGCCCGTTTTGAAGTCCTCAATGTCTCCCACCCACCTTGTTATCATCCAGGTACGTGTTCAGCACTGCATCATCTTTAACAATCCACTTGTTTAGAACTAGGCTTTGTTACTGTCTTATTCATTTTTGGAATTCCGGCACGCAAAACATATTACGTCATGTATAATTACGTCATAGACAGACATTGCGTCAAAGGATATTTGTAAACATCGTGCGAGCTAATAATAG
>NC_090257.1:27036080-27041080 GCF_037325665.1 Littorina saxatilis
CAGCACAGTGTAGGTTGCTTCTCACGGGTGACTCAAAAAGAATATTTTCTGCATAAGCCTTGTTGAAACCAACGTTGATTTTACTTCTCGTCACGATAGTTGTAGCGTCCCCTGATACACATACTCCGACCAGGGCCGACAGAATTACTGCAATCATCTTTAACATCGAGGAGAGGCGATAAAGAACAACTCGACTATTGTAAAACAAGTACCACACCTAAAATCCGAACCAAGGAAGCTTAATCTACAAGCAGCTTCCTCTGAAGAGTACAGCAGAAACTCAGTTACAAACGAAGGACAAGTCTCGGATGGCTAAATCAAGACAAGATGATTTCTCCTGTTCAGATAGAGATCAAAGGATATTTACACACACCAGCATTGCCGCTAAAACCCCACAGGCAAGCCTGGCTTTAAAGACAAAAATCCAAAAACAAATAGACTGCCAACGTTCCAAAGGCAAAGCTTCGACTCACTATCTCGGACGTAGTAAGTGTGGCACGAGTGATGCGCACGAAAAAGTTACCATTCGGGTGGGAGCCAGCCGCGGGGTCGGATTGGCTGAAATCACAAACAAACCTCGATCTAAACCAATCCGACCAAGCGACTGCTTTCAAAGTAGTTGGTAACTTTCTCGTGCACAACATCCCCACTTTCCAACTGGAGGGATGGCCTTATTACATAATTATACAAGCTTGGCCAAATCTGAGATGGTGAGTCAAATTGTTTACACTGGAAGGACTGTGCCTTTAAAGACACGCATAACATTTAAAAAAAAAAACCCAATCAAAACAATAGTTAAAAGATATTATATCTTACCCTGCAAAGTATACCGAACTGAAGATTATTACTCTCTCTCTCTCTCTCTCTCTGCCTCTCTATCTCTCTCTCTCTCTCTCTCTCTCTCTCTCTCTCTCTCTCTCTCTCTCTCTCTCTCTCTCTCTCTCTCTCTCTCTAAAAAGCAGACCGCTGCTTAATCTATTACCTCGTTAAATAAGTCATTGTCATTGTCATTGTCTCTCTCTCTCTCTCTCTCTCTCTCTCTCTCTTTCTCTCTCTCTCTCTCTCTCTCTCGCTCTCTCTTTCTCTTATCCCCCCCCCCGAAGGAATTGCCATTGTCATTGTTTCTCTCTCTCTCTCTCTCTCTCTCTTTCGCTCTCTCTCTCTCTCTCTCTCTCTCTCTCTCTCTCTAAAAAGCAGACCGCTGCTTATTCTATTACCCTCGTTAGATAATGAATTGTCATTGTCATTGTGTCTCTCAAGCTCTCACAACCCCGTCTCTCTCTCTCTCTCTCTCTCTCTCTCTCTCTCTCTCTCTCTCTCTCTCTCTCTCTCTCTCTCTCTCTCTTTCTCTTATACCCCCCCCCCCGAAGTATATTGCATAGATAGGCAGTAAATAGCCTGCATAGGTAACACGCCACACTTTACTCTTAACAGAAAGTTTAGATGTTAGACAGACGTTTCCTCTTTCACAGCGTCTTTTTGTCCAAGATGCCTGCAGACTTGTTGTACACAACTCTCGCTTCTTATTGTGTTATATTCTGAGCGTTTACGTTCGTGTAAACATGTGATCCTTGAAACGTAGATACAAGATCTTAGGTGAAATGTTGACGAAATCGTTTGGTTTGTGACTAAGTTTTTGTAAAAATGTCGAATTTTACCTTAAACCATTAAATACTACCTCCGACGGACGAAGTGGCGCAGTGGTAAGACGTTGGCCTCGTAATCGGGAGGTCGTGAGTTCGAATCCCGGTCTCTGCCGCCTGGTGGGTTAAGAGTGGAGATTTTTCCGATCTCCCAGGTCAACTTATGTGCAGACCTGCTATAGTGACTTAACCTCCTTCGTGTGTACACGCAAGCACAAGACCAAGTGCGCACGGAAAATATCCTGTAATCCATGTCGGAGTTCGGTGGGTTATGAAAACACGAAAATACCCAGCATGCCTACCCAACGAAAGCGGAGTGAAGCTGACTATGCTCTCAGAGTATAGTGTGGGGACTTTTGTGTCCTGCCTTCTTGGAAGCAAACCATTGTGGGCGACCTTTGAAGTTTCGACTTTCATATCCTGACTTATCCCTGCAGAAACAAACTGTGGGGGAGGGGTGGGTGGGGGTCTGGTTGTCATGACCAGAATGTTCGGCCTTCTTGCATGAATATTCATAAGTACATGGGGTGGGTGGCGGTCTTGATGTCATGTCTTTCATGTTGTGCCTTCTTGTAGAGATAACTACTGTGGAGGATGCAATGCGCAGTTCTTCGTGGGGCAACAGGAAGTGACGTCACAATGTAGCCAGCAGGCCCTGACCGCGGTAGGAAGACCCCTGTTCACATGTGAGCAGACTGTTGTTATTGTTACATTTATTGATTTTGTGTCGAGTCTTTCTCGATGTCATATTGCCTGTGGAAAATTAAACGTATACATGACAAAGACGGGCAGACAGACAGACAGGCAGACAGACAGACAGACAGACATATAGACAGGAAGGCATGCGGACAAAACAAGTCGACAGACAGACACACGCACGCGCATTTACGTCGTTGTTATTATTCCGTATCACTGTACAATTTCACTCCTTAGTGTAGCCCAACGAATGGTTGTGATGCGTTCACAGCTTGTTGACGTACAAGCATGTGCTTGTCACACTTCGCTTTCAGCCTTTACCGCTGGCTGGCCAAGCTGCACGCAGCACCATCGAAAAAGAGAGCAGCTTTTCGTAAGTCTCTCCCTGCAAGTTAGCCTCGCCACAACAAGTCGTATACTCCTTATTGTAATTCCATTAACATGCTAAAACGGATGTTGCTGCCCTAGATGCTAACCGGTATAACGGGAAGTGAGTAAGTAAGTAAGAATAAGCTAAACGGATGACTGAATACATTTCTCAAACGAACTGTCCATGCATCAACATGTTTTGCATTTAATTTGTCTGTGTGGTAAATCAGTTTCTCTACATTTCAGCTGACATGAGCCAAACTCAAAGCATCGGAGGTTGTCCGTATAACCAGATTGTGCGGTGCGATTATTCCCCTTGTCGAGTGTCTTCGTGTGCCAACTACCCCCAGGCTATGTGCAGGTAAATCACAGTAACCGGCTAGTAGTAGTAATAGTAGTAGTAGTAGTAGTGGTAGTAGTAGTAGTAGTAGAAGTAGTAGTAGTAGTGGTGGTAGTAGTAGTAGTAGTAGTAGTAGTGGTAGTGGTAGTAGAAGTAGTTGTAGTAGTAGTAGTACTGAGTAGTAGAAGTAGTAGTAGTTGTAGTAGCAGTAATAGTAGTAGTAGTAGTAGTAGTAGTAGTACTGATAATTGTAGTAGCAGTAGTATTAGAAGTAGTAGTAGTACTGAGTAGTAGTAGTAGTAGTAGTAGTAGTAGTGGTAGTAGTATTAGAAGTAGTAGTAGTAGTAGTAGTAGTAGTAGTAGTAGAACTGAGTAGCAGTAGTAGTAGTAGAAGTAGTTGTAGTAGTAGTAGAACTGAGTAGTAGTAGTGATAGTAGTATTAGAAGTAGTAGTAGTAGTAGTAGTAATTGTAGTAGCAGTAGTATTAGAAGTAGTAGTAGTACTGAGTAGTAGTAGTAGTAGTAGTAGTTTTAGAAGTAGTAGTAGTAGTAGTACTGAGTAGTAGTAGTAGTAGTAGTAGTAGTAGTAGTAGTAGTAGTAGCAGCAGCAGGATTTTGTCGAGTCGACATTCGAGCGTCTGTCACATGACCTTTGTGGCAGAAATTGTTCATCAGATTGGGGCGCTAAATAGCCAAAACAATGATCTTATCCTGCAACCATAATGTAAACAAAATAACAGGCATGTGATGTGAATCTTTTATTTGTTAAACTAAGACGTTTACCAGTATAGTTTCGACCACGTTTAGTCGAGATGGATTGACTCATACAAAATGGTACAATATTGTTTCTATCAAGTTTGATTTACTCATACACATGATTTTTTTTCTCTCCTAAAGGGACGTACACTGCGGCGGATGTTACGCTACATTTTTCTACAACGGCCAGGAAGTGACGTCACATTGCAGACGACAACAGCAGGTGCGCTTCCCCCCATGGTACTACTGGATGTTCGGAGATGGAATGTTCTGAAAGGAAAGATCCTGACACAGACATCTTCTTGACGAATAAATTAGACCTTTTCATGTACGTGGAATATGTAATTTATACTATACGCTACTTGTTCATCCACAGCCTAGTGCTGTTGCGCTCTTCTGAAAGTAGACAGCTTTTTTTTTAATAATGCCACGGCATCTTTTCAGTGAATGAACAGGACGTTTCATGTGGAATATGGAATAAATAATATATACTACTTTATCACGCACAGCCTGGCGCTGTTGCACTCTTCTGAAAGTCAAACAGATTTTGTCCCAGATTTTTTGAATAATGCCACGGCATCGTTTTGATGGATGACCAGGACGTTTCATGTGGAATATGGAATACATTATATACGTACGCTACTTACTCATGCATAACCTTGTTGTAATGCGCTCTTTTTGAAAAGAAAACAGCCTACCTTGGATCGCTTTTTGATAAACAAGACGTTTCATAAGGGATATTCAATTGATGGATCCCCCCAATCGCTTTATTCTGTGTCCGTTGAATGATTGGTGGTACCTGGTTTAAGGAATCACTTACATAACATTATGAATATCATAGTTAAAAGATCTGAACTATGCTGAATATTCATCGACTTGCATTGTTTTGCCAGAAGCAAAGTCGAGCATAGAGGAAATAGTAATAATGCAATGCTGTAATATTAAATGTATTATGGCTTTGAGGCAATCGAATTACATACCATGTCATTTGATTTTGTAAAGAACTCTGACTGCATACATTATTTCTGTATCGTACAAGCCCTTAATTTTAAACCGTCATTTTCTCTAGTTTTCTCGATGTTTTATTACTGTATTTACAGCACTATTAGGAAATGTTCATTTAGTTTCTAAAATCTCCTGATAACTGAAAAAGTAAGAATGGAAAGCGGACTGAACTCTCCGTAGCCAGCGCTATGT
>NC_090257.1:27046080-27131080 GCF_037325665.1 Littorina saxatilis
AGGCAAATTCTCTTTTCTTAACTCGAGGCGAATTGGGGAGGGGAGGAGTAGAAGGAGGGGATGTTATATTTTGAGATAACTTTATTGTGTAAAACTCCGTCCCTCGCACCTCCGCCTCGAAAATAAAAGCGCTGGCGTCAAAAAAGACAAACAATCCTCGATTACAAACATGGGCAGTTTGAAAGTTTTTTTTCTTTATATAATCTCTTCTAGGGGAAACTGATAAAGTTTCGAGAAAGATCATTGTCTCGGTTATTGCATGGTGGTTCAGTGAAAGTAGGCTTACTTATGACACTTATGAGGCTGTGAATATATGTTAGTATTACATGTCGTTAACGACACAACTTACAGCTATTGACTCACCTGCATACATACATATACAACGTAGGCTACCACTCGAAAATTAACCATTCCAGGGGCGGAGCAGTTACGCCCGAGGGGGGAGGGGGGGGGGGTTACAACCTGGGGTCCAGGGGTCGGTAGAGGCAAAGCCCCCCTGAAGCTGAAGAATTTTAGCTATCTTATAAACAGTTTGTGGCTTATATCCTTGATTTTAAACATGATCAACTGGTGTCGGCAGCCACTCATTATTTCTTTTAAAGTTAGTATATTAAATAATGGCAATCTATCTTCCATGATGGGTCGGGGATATAGCTCAGTTGGTAGCGCGCTGGATTTGTATTCAGTTGGCCGCTGTCAGCGTGAGTTCGATCCCAGGTTCGGCGGACATTTATTTCAGAGTCAACTTTGTGTGCAGACTCTCTTCGGTGTCCGAACTCCCCCCAGTGTACACTACATTGGGTGTGCACGTTAAAGATCCCACGATTGACAAAAGGGTCAGTTAATAATTGTCTACCTATACCCGTGTGACTTGGAATAATAGGCCGTGAAAGGTAAATATGCGCCGAAATGGCTGCAATTACTGGCCGTATAAAATTTCATCTCACACAGCATCACTGCAGAGCGCCTAGAACTGTACCCACGGAATATGCGCGATATAAGCCTCATTGATTGATTGATTGATGATATCTGCTCCCGACATCATATAGTATGGTTAGAAGAAAGACGTCGCATAGGATTGGCAGTTAAAACTGTACAAACAATTAACACTTCCCCCGGCTTTACAGACAGAAACAACAACAACATTCATAATTTTGTTTTTGTTTTTTTTGTTGTTTTACAGCCCAGGGGGGGGGGGGGGGGGGGGGTCCGGAACCCCTGTAACCACCCCCCTAATCCGCCCCTGCATTCTGTAGAAAATGAGTTTTTAATTCTCAAATCATACCCACAACACACTTTTTTTTCTTGAAGGCCAATTGATTTAAACAAGATTTTATTAAGGAAATACAGGGTGGCATGTATTAAATTTGTGAACGTGCGTTAGTCATCATCTCTCCGCCCCCCCCCCTCCCTCAACCCACTTTCTCGATTTCCTTTCCCGGATATTGTTGTTGTAATTTAAAGTCAAACCACCTTGCCGTCCTCGTTTACCTCCCCTGATTCCGTTGTCACATTCTTGACTTTGTTGGACATTTCTAACAAGGGTATTAGTACTCTTTTGACCTCGAAAGCACACGAAAAAGCAATTCCTATCTAGATGTAAATATGTAAACACACTTAGTATTAGCATACAGTAGCTTGTTGTGTGGTACGAAGTGTTTCTACTGAACTATACATAATTATGCCACCCGATATCATCGGAATATATTTTTGCGTATTCAAAGGCCAACCCACCGTTGCTGAACCCGATGGTGGAGCTGGTGCCCGCGCCCTGGACAGAGCCTGCCGCGGTGGACCGGGCACGGGCACTGATGGAGGTCATAGGCCAGGTGCCCATCGTGCTCAACAAGGAGATCGACGGCTTCGTGCAGGCGCGCATTCAGGCCGCCATCATTCACGTTGCCTGGCAACTCGTCAGCGTAAGGAGAGGGAAGCGGGTGGGAGTGTTGGCCGTGGGGGGTTGGGGCCGGGCGGGTGTGAGAGTGTGGGGTGGGGTGTGAGAGTTGAGGGTGGACGGATGTATAAGGATTAAAATGAGGAGGGGGAGTGAAAAGGGACGTTGGGCAAGATTGACGGAAACGGGGACGGATGTTGGAGTCGTAAAATGTAAGTTAGCGTGAACATGGACATACAAGATTAAAGAAGGTATTTCCTATAGGTAGCAAGAAAATACACGATAGAACAGAATGAAAGAGACAATGAGTAAGAGAGAGAGAGAGAGAGACATTGTGGAAAAGAGAGAGAGAGAGAGAGCAGAGAGAGAAGAGAGAGAGAGAGAGAGAAATAAAGAGAAAGTGACAGACAGAGGGTGGGAGAGAGACAGAGTAAGAGAGATAGAGGGAGAGAGACAGAGACAGAGTGAGAGAGAGAGAGAGGGAGAGAGACAGAGACAGAGACAAGAGAGAGCCAGAGACATCTCAGTACCAGTCACCTCTCACAGTACACGCACACACTACTAACATTACGCAGCCTTACAGAATGCTGGACCGCGTTACTTTTCAGGAGGACTATGTGGACGTGGAGAGCCTAGAGACGGCCATGAGCGAAGGGCTGGGAGGATGGTACGCCTTCATGGGGCCCTTTGACGTCGAGCACATCAATGCTAATGGTATGCATACCAGGGGCGGAGGGGTGTTTCCGGACCCCCCCTCCTGGCCTTAAAAGAAAGATAAGAAGAAAATACAATATTTAGTCAAGTAGCTGTCGAACTCACAGAATGAAACTGAACGCAATGCCATTTTTCAGCAAGACCGTATACTCGTAGCATCGTCAGTCCACCGCTCATGGCAAAGGCAGTGAAATTGACAAGAAGAGCGGGGTAGTAGTTGCGCTAAGAAGGATAGCACGCGTTTCTGTACCTCTCTTTGTTTTAACTTTCTGAGCGTGTTTTTAATCCAAACATATCATATCTATATGTTTTTGGAATCAGGAACCGACAAGGAATAAGATGAAAGTGTTTTTAAATTGATTTGGACAATTTAATTTTGATAATAATTTTTATATAGTTAATTTTCAGAGCTTGTTTTTAATCCAAATATAACATATTTATATGTTTTTGGAATCAGCAAACGATGGAGAATAAGATAAACGTAAATTTGGATCGTTTTATAAATTTTTTTTTTTTTTTACAATTTTCAGATTTTTAATGACCAAAGTCATTAATTAATTTTTAAGCCACCAAGCTGAAATGCAATACCGAAGTCCGGGCTTCGTCGAAGATTACTTGACCAAAATTTCAACCAATTTGGTTGAAAAATGAGGGCGTGACAGTGCCTCCTCAACTTTCACGAAAAGCCGGATATGACGTCATCAAAGACATTGATCAAAAAAATGTAAAAAACGTTCGGGGATTTCATACCCAGGAACTCTCATGTCAAATTTCATAAAGATCGGTCCAGTAGTTTGGTCTGAATCGCTCTACACACACACACATACTAACACACATAGACACACAGACACACACACGCACACACATACACCACGACCCTCGTTTCGATTCCCCCTCGATGTTAAAACATTTAGTCAAAACTTGACTAAATGTAATGATGGCTTAGATTGCACCGGATTGCTCCATTTTCCTTGATTTTTATCAAAATGTTCTGGGGGAGGGGGGGGGGGGGGGAGACAAGCCCCAGGACCCCCTAGGAGCCGGCCTTTGTCTTCCAAGTGACGGTTTAAGAAAAAGTTGGGTAATCTCAGGTTACACGAGATCGGTCAATTGTCCTTGTTTTGATCCAAATTTGTCTTCTTGAATTTTCTTTTTGGGAGGTGTTTTAGGGTAAGTTTCATGGCTCAGATTGCACCAGATTGCTCCATTTTCCTTGTTATTATCAAAATACCTGGGGGGGGGGGGGGGACAAGCCCCCGGACCCCCCTAGGAGGTTTAAACGCTTTGCGCCCTCAACTGAACGCTTCGCGACGTCAAATTGTCCCCCCCAAAAAAAATGTGACGCCCCCCCCTCTCAAAATGATGTGATCCTCCCCTGCATACCTAAACAAATCGCGTGCGCTTTCCAACCGAACCTCCTGACATCCATTGGGCTCCTGTTCGGCCAAAATGTAGCTGGAACATCTTGGCTTCTTGATCGGCCTAACCTTACAAAATCGCTTGGGCTCTTGTTCAATCTTACCTCAGATTAAGGTGAAGGAGTGTGTGTGTGTGTGTGTGTGTGTGTGTGTGTATGTGTGTTTGTGTGTGTGTGTGTGTGTTTGTGTGTGTGTGTGTGTGTGTGTGTGTGTGTGTGTTCGTACTTGTTTGCACGCGCGCTCGCTCAAGCGTGTGTTTATGAAACCTCCCGTTTTTCACAGCATTAAAAAAAAATGAATATATAGATGACACAGAATTGAATTAAACCTATAGATCGGGTTTTACAATTGACATAACTCGTCCTATTCAACCATCTGAGATGTCATACAGCTTTAACTCTCATCAGTGTCTTTACCATGTTTTGTTATTAAAGGTTTCGTGGACTCGAACAAGAAGTACGGAGCTATGGTTGAACAAGTCCAGAAGACATTCCCCAAACCGGAACTGATGCAAGGACCGGCAGCCGAAAAGCTGACACGTGACCTCGAGCAGTGGACTCCGAGCAACCGATTGGCCGACAGGTGTCGCTGGCGTGATCGGCGAATGTCAGCACTACTGCAACTGAAGCGCAAACTGGACGAAGAAGGGAAGAGGGAGGAGCTTAAATGAGTCGCAATGCAAAGATTACTTTTTGTACAAACAACGAAAATGTACTCTCATTACTATGCGTAAATATACTTCTTACTTCCATATAAATGATCGCGAATCAAAAATGGTTCTTTACATCCGTGCAGGCCTGTCATGCTCAATCCGTCAAGGACAGAGATGGCGCGAACATTGAAATGGATTGTGTTACTATGGACGTTTTTGAAAATTATTTGAGATCATTGATAAAAACCTCTTACATTTTGTTTTTCTTTGAGACAAACAGAAAGTCCGATTCAGATAAGTAGAACATGGTTATATGATTAGAATATACACGCTACGGATTCTGTGAAATGTGTATGTTACAATGCAGTCATGGAATACCAGAATTAATTACATGAAAATCGTAAGTAATATTCATTTTAAGGGTTAACTTGTGTTGACATATACAATCTGTGGGTTGCCATGTACATACAGATAATTATGGCATTTACAATAACGTGTTACTGTACAAAGCCAAATATTCACTAGTAATTTTCAAGACATTGTTCCATGATTCTTTTTATATTTAGTCAAGTTTTGACTAAATATTTTAACATCGAGGGGGAATCGAAACGAGGGTCGTGGTGTATGTGCGTGTGTGTGTCTGTGTGTCTGTGTGTCTGTGTGTGTGTGTGTGTAGAGCGATTCAGACTAAACTACTGGACCGATCTTTATGAAATTTGACATGAGAGTTCCTGGGTAGGAAATCCCCGAACGTTTTTTTCATTTTTTTGATAAATGTCTTTGATGACGTCATATCCGGCTTTTCGTGAAAGTTGAGGCGGCACTGTCACGCCCTCATTTTTCAACCAAATTGGTTGAAATTTTGGTCAAGTACTCTTCGACGAAGCCCGGGGTTCGGTATTGCATTTCAGCTTGGTGGCTTAAAAATTAATTAATGACTTTGGTCATTAAAAATCTGAAAATTGTAAAAAAAAATAAAAATTTATCAAACGATCCAAATTTACGTTTATCTTATTCTCCATCATTTGCTGATTCCAAAAACATATAAATATGTTATATTCGGATTAAAAACAAGCTCTGAAAATTAAATATATAAAAATTATTATCAAAATTTTTTTTTTCGAAATCAATTTAAAAACACTTTCATCTTATTCCTTGTCGGTTCCTGATTCCAAAAATATATAGATATGATATGTTTGGATTAAAAACACGCTCAGAAAGTTAAAACGAAGAGAGGTACAGAAAAGCGTGCTATGCAGCATAGCGTAACCACTACCCCGCTCTTCTTGTCAATTTCACTGCCTAAGCCGTGAGCGGTGGACCACGAGTATACGGTCTTGCTGCGTTGCATTGCGTTCAGTTTCATTCTGTGAGTTCGACAGCTACTTGACTAAATATTGTATTTTCGCCTTACGCGACTTGTTTTGCAATTGTAGTGAATACATTTGTAATCTATGCTGGTCGGTGTTTTTTAAAAAAATATAATTTGACAATATGGTATTCAATGAAAATGGCATAGTGTCGAACATTGTCTCTGATAGATGATTTTCGGAAAAGTGGTCAGTCAAGGTTTATATTGTGATCAGGAAGAGGTGTGCCCCTTCCATACAGTGAGGCAAAATACACGTGGCCACTGAACAGTATTGCAAAGCGATTATAGCAGCAGTGAATACTTTGCTCCGATGAGCATATTTTCCAAAGCCAGTGGGCACGGCAAAAAGTGCTCTTCAGAGCTGGTTTTAGACTGTGTGAAGTCTATGATCACTCGCTTCGCAATGGTTTGAAATGTTGTTTTAAAGGTGTACGAAACTTCAAAGATCAATAAAACCACGACAGGGTTATTTCCCCAAACCGTCTATTCAAGCTTGTCCAAGCCGACACGTGTGCCGTTTTGGTCTAGTTCTAATTATCTCTTTAAAAAAAATTCCAATACATATCTTCTTCTTCTTCTTTTTCGTTCATGGGCTTAGACTCCCACGTTCACTCATGTTTTTAACACGACTGGAATTTTACGTGTATGACCGTTTTCACCCCGCATACGCCGATTTCGGTGGAGGCATGCTGGGTATTTTCGTGTTTCTGTAACCCACCGAACTCTGACATGGTTTACAGGATCTTTTCCGTGCGCACTTGGTCTTGTGCTTGCGTGTACACACGAAGGGGGTTAAGTCATTAGCAGGTATGCACATAAATTGACCTGGCAGATCGGAAAAATCTCCACTCTTAACCCACCAGGCGGCAGCGACCGGGATTCGAACTCACGACCTCCCGATATATGCATGCATACATGTGTTCTGCGCGAAGTTAGAATCCGGTTCCATTCTAGAATGGACCGGGTCCAAGTTGGAATTCTAACCCTGCGCAAGTACAGGGGTGCCATTCTAGAATGGTACCCTTGTTGCTGGTCCATTCTAGAATCGGCCGTGCGCAAGGTTGGAATTTGGGTCCAAGTTGGAATAGTCATTTCAGTTAGACTATCACACAGCCAAAGCCACAAATGTGGATTTTCTGTTTGTTTTTGTTTTTTGTGTGTTTGGTTGGGTTTTTTTTCCTCGGGTTTTTTACACTTTACTCAAAGACATCGTGAATTGGGATTGTGATGTTCTGAAAGTGATTACGATTTTGAGAGACACTCAGCACTGATCGCTACGAACGGAAATTTCCGGACTGACAGTGTTTTGCCGATCTCGCTTGTAACTTTTAATCTTATTCATATACATGAAGTTGGTCTTCTGAATTGTGAAGATAAAGTCTTTAGCTTTGTATCGATATATAATATGACTATATAGTTTGAGCGAGGGAAAGGCTTTTTTTATTTTTTAACTAGCTTTAACGTTCTATCAGGCATGCGCCTCTTAAGAACGGTGCTGCTTTGACCACAAGACTCGCAGCCATAGCAAACCCCTCGTTATGAGCGCCGACCACAACGAAAGCAATTGGCTGCGGTGGGCCCCACGAAAATCGGCAAAGGCGAGGCTAGTTTCTGTAGAAAATCGTCTCTGTTTTCTCCAAAATGACATATCATCCCATAACTGGCGTTTGTATTTCGACATAAGGTCTTGTGGCATCTAATCATCGATTTCATTCTTTCATTTGATTTATTTGTGAACGCTGAGCTTCGAGTATTTATGCTTTTCAGGGAACATTTTTGAAAATTCTGACTTTCCACAGTTATTACGGAAAATCAAGCTTGTCAATCAAGATGCTGTGAATTGGAATGTCATTACTAATCATTAGTTGACCTCTGGCTCAAGTGGTGTCATCTTGCTACACGGTTGAATTGCAATTCGTCAATCTCTGCCGTCACTGGGCACTGAGAACGTCAGGAGCCTGTATTTTTTTCAAGGGCAATTAGAGGTTATTTGAAAGTATGACATGGTATAATGTTGTGATTTTGGAGAGAAAAATTAATTGACTGTCATTGCAATGAGGCTTGGTCAGAAATAAAGGGTATTCACTGATTTTAAGCTACAATTCAGTTGCTTGGAAATGACAGACCTCCAATCCATTTGTAAATCAAGTGAACTCTCTTGAATGATTGGTACTTCCTCTACAAATAAATGTGCACCAGGATATAATTCTTGGAACTTTGTTCTTTTGTGTAGTAGTAATGCAGGGTTGTAGGAGTTTGAAACGTGGGCATATCACAGTTTGGAAGGTAGGGATTCTGATAGATTCAATAAAAACTGTCAAACTTTTAGGCATGGAATTCCCCTTTGAGAGTATTTGTTGTGGTAGTACTACTACTATGAATTGCTTTCAATGTTTTCCCATAATATTATAAAACCAGACAAAAGTTGTTGTTGATTTCTGTTTTTGTTAATGTCAACTTTTTTTAAACCTGTGACAACAGCTCTATAACTCACTCTGTCCTTCTGTTGGTCTGTCTGTCTGTCTGTCAAAAAAATTGTCAAAAAACCGGACATTTCCGAGAGGGAGACAGCGCTGACATTGCAAGCGGCCGCAACCGGCTCTCATCACAAAAACAACTGCCCTGCAAACATTACCGCCCTGGTAGTCCCCCTTGCTATGGTCTGCCTTTGTTTATTGCGTACTCAGGAGTGTCAACTTTCTTGACATGACATGACATCGCAAGATCGCCAAAGGATTTTTTTCAGGGGTAGACAAATCAGCCCCATTTTATCAAAGGGAAGGTGCAGGTGGAGATAATTCAAGGGAAGACAACTCTGTCTTACCTACAAACATTACGGCCCCCTTTATTCAGTCTCTCACTCTTTATGAAACCGTACCATTCTAGAATGGCACCTCTGTACTTGCGCAGGGTTGGAATTCCAACCTGGACCCGGTCCATTCTAGAATGGTACCAGATTCTAACCTCGCGCAGAACACATGCACGCGCGCATGGTCTCTCTCATGACCTCTCTCTCTCACACACACACAAACATATATTTATATATATATATGCTCCAAATGGACTGTCTGTGAAGGGATACTTACTTCTCTCTCTATCTCTGCTAAGAGATTTTAACAAATCTCGGAAGAAAGTCTCTGCTGACTTTCAATTGTTTCTTTCACAATTTCTGATGTTTATATATATATATGACTTTCAATTGTTTCTTTCACAATTTCTGATGTTTTATATATAAAACATCAGAAATTGTGAAAGAAACAATTGAAAGTCAGCAGAGACTTTCTTCCGAGATTTGTTAAAATCTCTTAGCAGAGATAGAGAGAGAAATAGGTATCCCTTCACAGACAGTCTATTGGGAGCATCAGACTCTACAATGGGGACCGAGATTTACAGAGCAAAGTCCCTTTGTGGGGGACGTATCGCAAGGTAATCTAGTCCTGAGGAGGACCATTGTATTTGTACCTAGACCAGACACGTGTTTCGACACTATTGTGTCTCATCAGTGGTCAGGTGGTACTGATGGCGAGAGTTGTCAACCCATGGTATCCAACTAAGAAGCAAACCATTCTCTGAATGGTAGCTTCTGTTGGCATGGGAGACTACCCTCATCTGACAACCCCAAGAGGATATCTGTGAAGGGAAACACTTTGATTTAAGGCCAAAGTGTAGAATTGATATTTATTAAGAAAGAATTTAGAAATTTAGACAAGTTTTAACCAAGAAATTAGGTTAAAACAAGGGAAATTTGAAAAAGCCTAAAGGGAGGTAACTCTGTACCAGCCTGCAGATCCAGAAATGGATACGCGAACAAGTTAGATCTAATTTTGAAAAGGTTAAACAGGAAAAGCGGTCAACTTTTCACTGCTGTTCAACACAGGACTTGGTAAAGAAGAAGTTTTCTGCTTTATTCAATTGGATCGCTTTAAAGGCGATGCAACTTTCACGGTGACCACATTATAAAACATCAGAAATTGTGAAAGAATATATATATGCAAGCACGCTCGTTCGCTCGCACGCACGCCCGTACACACGCACGTACGCATGAACGCACATTAATACATGCACGCGCTCATGATCTCTCTCTCACACACACACACACACATACACACACACACACACACACACACACACACACACACACACACACACACACATCTAACCCTCCATGCAAACACAACAGAACTATTCATACAGTATAATTGGAATGTGGCAAACATATTTCTTGTCAAACACCATAACGACTGCATACACAGTCGACAACAATGTACGTCTGAATTCCATTCAACGGCAATACAAATACGAGGGATCAGTTGCACATTAATATAAGGTAGTATCTGTTGTTGAAGTAAAAACATATCACATTCACATTTACAAGGCCAACTGCATTTAAACGTTTCAGACATTTCCTCATTGCCACAATTTCTACTGAAGCCAATGTTCACTTTTCCCGAAACTAAACGCATTTCATTTCACATAAAAATCGAAGAACAGCAATCGACTTTCTCATAGCCCTCGCCTCCTGTGTGTATAATAACCCACCTGTATCCTCTTTTCGTGAACACCCCCTTTGACCTACCCACCCCCACCCCATCATCTGCATCTTATTCTTCCTTTTACACGCGGGTCAGCATGTGCTAGGAAGCGTCTTTCATGGATCGATGTGCCGAAAGGATGCAATAACGATTCGGGCACTTCACACAAGTTCCTGTTGGTCTGTGCGTGGTGGTAGTTAACATAATGGTGTATGACTCTCTTGGATATTTGTCTTACATCTTGACTGCGA
Source organism: Littorina saxatilis (assembly GCF_037325665.1). NCBI lineage: Eukaryota > Metazoa > Mollusca > Gastropoda > Littorinimorpha > Littorinidae > Littorina > Littorina saxatilis. The sequence continues at coordinate 27,056,914 of NC_090257.1, forward strand.
GAGCTTTGTATGCAGAGAGGTGTTACGTTGAGAACTATGATATAACTTAGATCATATATTTAAATATAATGCTAATGTTGGAGTGTTTCGTTTGTCTTTATGTTACATGCACCACCTCTGACATTTCTCCATGTGAGATAACAAAATTGATTAATTTTGGTTTGATTTCATCACTCACATTAAAACAAGCTGATGACTGAATTCAGCTCACTTGAGATTAAGAACTGTGTGAATTGATATCCCAACCACTGTTCCAATCCGGAACTATTTTCAGTAGTGTTCGCATTGGCAAACTTCCACCGACTTTATTTTGACTTCTGAACGACAAAGACACACACACATACAGACACGCACGGGCTCGCACACACACACACACACACACACACACACACATGCAGACACACACACACACACACACACACATGCAGACACACATACATACACATACACATGCAGACACACGCACACACACACACACACACACACACACACACACACACACACACACACACACACACGAAGAACTGAAATAAGATTTTTATTTATTAGCAAAGATAATGGCAAACAAATAATGGTGTTTTTTTTACATCTAGGCACCAAAAGGGGACACGGCAGTGCAAAGTTTTGACTTTATTTGTTGCTGAAACAGTTTCCGCTAAAGATATTCAAAGGTCTTTTGGAAAACAATTTCATCCCTTGTCATAAAAACGGCCAACACTTGCCAAACAAAAGGAAGAAATTGTCTTAATGTTGATACTTCCACAATTTAGCATATGCAACAATGGGGGTTTTGTCATCATGTTGGCACTATCTTGTCTGCATAAAAAGCACGTGTGTTTGTAAAAACTGTTGGATCGTTTGAGATTGTTTTTGATTTTTATGGTGTCAAAATGAAGAGTTCGACCGTTTATATGAAATCAAATTGTGTTATTTCGTTACCTGAAATTCCACACTTGTTTTCAAAAGGCAACCCTGATACCGACTATCACACAACATGTTCAACCTGTATGGTTTGTTTGTTTGTTTGTTTTGTTTGTTTGTTTGTTGCTTTTATTGAAAAAAGCCCAACCAACAACAACAAAAACTAACTTAAAATAACGCTCAAAATTGTTTTCCAGAAGAAAATACATCAAATCAAAATACGCTTTCTAGCCCTGGCGAAATGTCCCTGTTATTGTCAGACAGGTACTTTCTGCACAGAGAAAAAACCTATCTTTATATCAGCGTTGAGACTTGCTGTTTTGACAAATCCGAACCTTTGAATATCTGTTTGTCTCCGTTTTTCCCAGCGATCTTTCCATGTCCAAGTCACAAGATCCTATAATACTGTAGAGGGAAGTGCAATTCCTTTTTAGTACAAAGATTTCCTTGGTGATTGTCACACTGAAAAAAGCTCTTTGACAATGAAGATGTCATTTTACTTCTATCCACATCTGGCTAAATTCTACAAACATGACAAACTGTGACTGTGGTTGCATTTGCACTACCGTGTCTGAGTTTAACATGTTGGGGGAAAAGGTAAGCACATATATATTTGAAATAGATTAAGTCAAGCATACGGAGAGTTAAATCGGAAGAAAACATACTCAGATCATTTCAATGTAATTTAAGAAAATCAAGAAACAAACAAGCATTATTCGTTTATCACTTTGTGATCAGAAATGTCACGAAAACAATGAAAAGGGAATTTTAACATCCTACTGCAAGATTAGAACGAAACAACGTACTGCTAATCGCCGGGCAAACTAAATATAAGTAAGAATTGAATGTTATTTGAAAAAGCCCCATGAAAAAAAACCTCATGAGAAATAACGGTGGTGGTGATTAAAACAGGCGAGACACTACAACATCGTGAACATTAACTGATATGTACTAACTAATAACAATGTTATTACCTAAACACCACGCACTCACTGTTAACATGTAAGATTTATATTTTTTTAAATCACTATCGATGCCAATTCCAGGAATTATAGATTCTGACAAGGGTAAACTTGATTCAAACGAACGATCCTATTAAGGGAGAGAAGTATATCTACAATGTATATTGTACAAGTTCAATTGAGAGGAAAGAACAATTGGTGCTCTCCCCTTAATGAGTTCCACATTATAACTCCTTTACTGTACGTGATTCTTGATGTACTGTAAGGTGAAGGACATTTCAACGTGTTTAACTTTCACCTGACATCCAGCTTTAGAATACAAACTACGACCACAGATTCTCTTTTGATTTACTACAGGTATTATTATAAGCATTAGTCAGTTTCTATGTATCATGTATTATTCATTATCTATGTATCTGTTAGCATTTATTGATGATCTATCAGTATTTATAATCTGGAAAAAATTCCACGAACAAGACGAATTGTTTCTTGAATTAAATTTGCACTTTCGCGTCTGGGTTTAACATATATTGGGGGAAAAGGCAACTACATAATTATCTTTAATTAAAATAGATTAGAACAAGCATACAGAAAGTTAATGTGGTGAAAGCATGTTCAAAGATTGTAATTGTAAATTAAGACAAAATGAACAAACAAGTCGCGTAAGGCGAAAATACAATATTTAGTCAAGTAGCTGTCGAACTCACAGAATGAAACTGAACGCAATGCCATTTTTCAGCAAAACCGTATACTCGTAGCATCGTCAGTCCACCGCTCATGGCAAAGGCAGTGAAATTGACAAGAAGAGCGGGGTAGTAGTTGCGCTAAGAAGGATAGCACGCTTTTCTGTACCTCTCTTTGTTTTAACTTTCTGAGCGTGTTTTTAATCCAAACATATCATATCTATATGTTTTTGGAATCAGGAACCGACAAGGAATAAGATGAAAGTGTTTTTAAATTGATTTGGACAATTTAATTTTGATAATAATTTTTATATATTTAATTTTCAGAGCTTGTTTTTAATCCGAATATAACATATTTATATGTTTTTGGAATCAGCAAATAATGGAGAATAAGATAAACGTAAATTTGGATCGTTTTATAAATTTTTATTTTTTTTTTACAATTTTCAGATTTTTAATGACCAAAGTCATTAATTAACTTTTAAGCCACCAAGCTGAAATGCAATACCGAAGTCCGGGCTTCGTCGAAGATTACTTGACCAAAATTTCAACCAATTTGGTTGAAAAATGAGGGCGTGACAGTGCCGCCTTAACTTTCACGAAAAGCCGGATATGACGTCATCAAAGACATTTATCCAAAAAATGAAAAATACGTTCGGGGATTTTATACCCAGAAACTCTCATGCCAAATTTCATAAAGATGGGTCCAGTAGTTTAGTCTGAATCGCTCTACACACACACACAGACACACACACACACGCACACACGCACACACGCACATACACCACGACCCTCGTTTCGATTCCCCCTCGATGTTAAAATATTTAGTCAAAACTTGACTAAATATAAAAAGGATCATCCGTGTATGACATTGGCATCAGACATGCCATGAAAACATAGAATAGTGACATTCAACTTCCAACTGCAAGGTGAGAATGAAACTACATATTGTGTTAAATTACATCTAACGCTGAATATAAGTAATAAGTGAATGTTCTGTGTCAAAACTGAACACTATTCACATGTACAAGTTGTATAATAGATAGTAAACTGCAGAGATTAGTCCAAGAAAATAGACAAATACAACACATGATTATATCAAAAATATTAAAAATACATGAAGAGAAAAGACAAGAAGAATAAAGGACTGAATGCAATCAGAATAAATAAATACCGGACACTTAAAGTAAATGTGAGTAAACTTCAATAGTGCTAGACAATAATTCATACACAGAAAAACTAACACATCAACAAAATACAAACAAACAAACAAGCAAAACAAAAAAACGAACATAACAATGTTGAGGTTACATGCAATAAAACGATCACACAAACATGTAGAAACTAGGAACACACACACACACAAAATCACACACGAAAATTGGTATCATGATGCATATAAATCTTTCCTAAAACCGTTTCAGTAATTATCCAATGCTTAAAACGCCTTCTTTTTTCTTTAGAGCTTTAAATTGGTTTTCAAGATTTTAGATTGAGGTTTGAATGATTCAAATGCACGGCGTAAGTAGTGTGAAGTTAAGGCATCCATAACGATTGTTAGCTCTGAATAACAAACGCATCGCCTATTTTTTTGCTGTTATGATGGGTAGTATATAATATCAAATAAAACAAAGGTATTGCTGGGATATGAGATACAAATCTGTCAGACAACCAGTCAGAAGGTCAGGATAAGGATACAGAACAAGTATCATTTTGTCCTCATCGACATTCGGGCTGGTTTCTCACAGTTTCATTTTGTTTACGCCAAATTTTAGTTAGCAAGGTTAAGTTTAGGTGGTACGTGGTCTGAAACGAAAAGAAATATAAGGACTGATAGCTCTCTGAATACAATGCTTAATTTCACCAGGTAAAGTGTAGGTGGTACCTGGTATTGTCCAAGAGTATAATAACACATCCAACAAGCACTTGGCTCTTGGTCGCGGTAACCAGTCAATGTGTAGTTATTCGGTAATGTAGCAATAGCTTTTTCTAAAAACAAATACAAACAATCTGCCACATGCCACATAACATAACGGAGAAACGTTACAATGTCCATTTTCAGATTCAGTTTGCCTGTAAGTACTAGAACAAATACAGCTGTTGGTCTTTGTCATCGTTCTGTGAAATATGGAGAGGCGGCTAAATGTAGTTTCAGATGTGTTGCATGTCAACTGCAGCTACCCAGTAATAACCCCATCCAAAACCAGAAGTTCTTGCCGTTTTCCAAGATTGCGGTCGCTCTCTTTCACACGCTAGGTCAGCCTGATTGCACAGCGGATTTAAACGGAATGGGTATGCTATGTTAGGTAAGACACCAAACCAACGTTTTGATGTAAAACAAATCGGAAATATTGTTCAGTTTCAGTCACCGTCGCGGTTGAAAGTAAATCACGCCGTCCAAAAAACGCCATTTTTGAGGGTAGGCGTTGTCAAGGTCGTGTGACGTTATTATGAGCTATTTCTAATATGCTGACTGTTAGCAACTGATAACAGACATGTCGAGAAAATGGATTATCAGCCATGAGCTGAAGGCGAATGCTGATATCATTTGTGAGACATGTCTGTTATCAGTTGCAAACAGTCAGCATATTAGAAATAACGGTTTTATTACCGTCTATTTCGATCAAAAGAAATTTCGAAGCGACCCCGCGAATTAGACGGAACAGTCGCAATGGAAACTGGGTCGTTCGTATCTCATTATGCCTGTCAGTCAAAGCATTCTCGTGATCTGGGTCAGCCAATTAGAGTCACTCACCTGACGAAATGAATCATCACAGGTCAAATGCGATCACACAACAATCTCACAAGATAAACCATGTTGAACATGCGTTTCAGTTACTTCGATATCTCTTGTCCACCGGAGAGCGACAGATTTCGAAACAACGCCAGAGAGAAAGGAAATGACGTAAAGATATATTTGACGTAAATTAAGTGACGCAATTTCGCTTGAATCGTCAGAACTTGGAAAATGGCATTTTGAAGTGAGTGGGTCGGCATTGCAAACGCAGAGGGTGGGTGGTGACTCGCCGTTCTGTAAAGCGCCCACCGACAAAACTGGCTTTTCTGTATGTTTCGATAGAGAGTGTAGTATCTGACAGCATTTAAAGTGTCATTCTGTTGAATAAGTCATGCTGATATTGTTAGTTCCAATGTTTACTTTGTCTTGTTAATTTTTAGCGTGATAAACAAAAAGGATCCCTGCCTGAACGTTATAACATTTAGAGGGTCACCTAGAATCAGTCCCGATTGTTCCAAAAGCCATATGGTGCACTGGAATGGCAATAAACTGAAATATTGCTCACATCCCCCCCCCCAAAACACTGTTTAGCATCTGAAAAAGTATCCTTAACTTTTTGTGCTCAGTCTAAGAATGACTTAACCGTCGCTAAATCGCATGGTCCGCTAAATATGAATAAGAAGTGAATGTTCTGTGACAAAAAAATAAACACTATTTACATGTACAAATTGTACAACAGATAGATAATTACTGAGAATAGTAATAAAAATAGACAAATACAACACATGATTATATGTAAATATACACAAAGAGAAAAGACAAGAAGAATACGTGATCAAATACATAAATACAGGACACAAGTAAAGGTGAGTAAATTTCTGGTAATGTAGTAATAGATTTTATTAAAAACAAAAACAAAAAAACATGCAAATGCCATCAAAGCCGGTAGCAGTGATCAGTTGCTGATTCGTCGTCCAATATTTGAAGATAAACTCGGCCAAGTGTCGAACATTTTTGTTAAAGGCAATCTCGGGAGCATAACTTTGCCCAAGAGAATAAACAACCACGAAAAATCAGCAATCGTTTTATCGCGTTCGTTTCCTTGTTTATTTGTTTCCTTGTTTATGAATGAGTTCGGATCAGTTGCAGGGAAAAAACAACTTCTGATCTAAACAAATTTACACTGTCGTTGACAAGTGATGTGACAGGAGATGTTGAGTAATATCTTCTATTGCGTATTGTTTCCTCTGAAGTGGCTGGCAGCCATTTTGTGTTGATGACTATTTCTTGTGTTGGCTTGCACGTACTGTCAACCTCTGTCACTCTTTGTCTAGTTCTCTATTATGTGATTTAGAAAACCAGCCAGGGCTGCTGGACTGATGATTGGAAAGAAATTTAAAAAAATACATCTGAAAAGAACGAAGTACAAGTGCCACGCCAGGTACATTTTGGATGCAAAAATGGTGTTTTTTTTATTATCTGAAATAACGTCAGTGTTTTGGTTGTTTTGTGTATTTCTTGAATTGTTGTTTTCCTCAGTTTTTCCAAGAACATTTTCATGCAAATCATATTACAGAACATGCGTGCGCATAAAAACGTTCAACTACAACAATAGTAATAATTTAAAAAACAACTGCTACTTCTACAACTACCGGTAGTAATGATGATGATGATGATGATGATGATGATGATGATGATGATGATGATGATGATGATGATGATGAAAAGCGATAAGAACAGATAATTAAACAAAAACTACTACTACTTCTACTTCTACAACTAGTAAATGATGATGATGATGATGATGATGATGATGATGATGATGATGATGATGATGATGATGATGATGATGATGATGATGATGATGATGATGATGATGATGACGACGATAATGATGATGATGATGATGATGATGATGATGATGATGATGATGATAATGATGAAAAGCTATCAGAACATGGTAGAATTAGAAATCAAAAGTCATAAAAATAAGGCAGCGTGCTCTTCTTCAAAGCACGTCGAACCACCAACAACCCCAAAAATCAGTGCGGCTTTTAAATTTCATTGCAAGCACATAGGAATTTGTGTCCGATGACACCGATTTTGTTGTAGTTTGAACACATTCTTTTGGAACGGAGAACCAACTTATATCAGTGCGTGTATAGTTAGGTAATGATTGAAAGTGAGGGGACACAAGCACATTTTGAAGGATGTTAACTTACCTTAGGTACAAGTAACACTGACCTTTAGCAACCTAACCTATAGATTTCAGATAACCCCGTAGAGTTGTAAGGGTGTTGCGTAATGATTCTTTGAGTAATGCAAGTTCGCTACATAGAGCTACACATACATTGGGTTGCTGTAAATGACCACAGATATATTCGATTCTGGTGATAATTATTATGTCTCCTCAGTTGAATAACAAATGTTTTCTGTACCTGCCAATGCAAGGACGGCACAAATAAAAGGTCAGCATTGTCGCCTATGGACGGTTCTTCGGGACACACACACAAATAATGAAATAACATGAAAATCAAAAAGCAGCAGAAAAAGCAGAAGAAAAAAAGCCCACATTATTTTATGGTTTAGATTATGTATCCTGACAAAGTGTACCAGCATGCATACATCCAGTTTTCTTTACTTGTGTTCGACGAGTTTTTGACTTATAAGAGATGAAATGTCTACTCCTTTGTACGCCCGAAAATGTGTAATTAATAATTTAAAAAAATGTTGCAATACACCTACAATTACTGAACAAACAAAAACAAATCAAAAGTGCACTAGCTGTCAAAAGCTGAAGTGACACTTTCCCAGCAATTCTTGATTCATAGGTATGTTATCAGACGTTCTAGAAACCAATTTGTTTCATGTTTCTGTCCTAACATTCTTGCCTTTTCTAAAAATCGAAAAATTGCACGGGCACACCGTAACGTCATCCCAATGAGTAGCCAACCAAGGTGTGACCTACAGCACAAAGTCCTTCGTAAACTCAAGTGTACTCCAGGTACCAATCCATTATTGATATTACGTCTGTTGCACGACAATTAACAACGGGTTTCTTTCTTTTGCCTTTTAGTATATTTCTCATTAACATAAACAATGTACACAAATGTATAAGAAAAACAAGTTAAAAACCACTTTTAAATGGAGGACTGTAAATATATTAATTGTTTAAGCAGGCATTTTGGATTATGTTTGCTTTGGATGTTACTAAACCCGTTCGGGTCAATTTTTGCCAAACACGGTCCTGGGTTTCAGAATGAAATAGATAACTTCTTGTACCATTAAAAGGGGGACAATTCAGCTTGTCTTCAAGTTCGTATGCCGTTAGAACATATCCGCTTTAATGTATTTATTAGAAATCAAGAATTTGAATATTTCCATTTACCCTAAACTTAATTTTTAACTAACTTGTTCTCTACAAAGCGAATATCGACACGATGATTTAGCTTGCCGTGTATTTAACGACTTGGTGAAGCTTTTCATAGGGTTCATATCAATCATAGACATGTTCTTTCTTAAACTACGCGTATCTTCATTTCACTAAATTTATGGGAGTAAGAGATTCCTCCAAAATGTTTCCAATATACCCCTTGTTCACTTGGAGCAGTGCTGCTGGGCATGTACTCCCCGTTCAGGCTGGCGTGGGAGCAGTGTCCGTACCACCAGGCGGCGTGGAGACGCTGTGCACACGTGTGGTTATCCCTGTCCCACGTGGTGAACTGGAGACCGCGATTATAGTACAGGCTGTCACCTGTGGATGGAGATTAATAGCCTCGTCAGTGTGTGTGTGTGTATGTATGTGTGTGGGGGGTGTGTGTGAATGTGTGTGTATGTGTGTGTGTGTGTGTGTGTGTGCAGGGGCGGAGCACTTAAGCCAGAGAGGGGGGGGGGTTACAACCTGGGGTCCAGTGGTAGACCCCTTGTGGGGTACAGGGGCAAGGCCCCGTTGGGGAGTCTGGGGGGCGAAGCTCCCCTGAAGCTAAAGAGTTTTAGCTATTTTATGAACAATTTATGGCTTATCCTTGATTTTAAACATGATCAACTGGTGTCAGCAGCCACTCATTATTTCTTTTAAAGTTAGTATTAAATCTTTTTTTGGGACAGCCGGGGGGGGGGAGGGGGGGTCCGGAACCCCTGTAACCACCCCCTAATCCGCCCCTGGTGTGTGTGTGTGTGTGTGTGTGTGTGTGTGTGTGTGTGTGTGTGTATGTGTGTTTGTGAGTGAATGTGTGTGTGTGTGTGTGTGTGTGTGTGTGTGTGTGTGTGTGTGTGTGTGTGCATGCGTATGTGTGTGCGATGGGAGGGGGGTACGTGTGTGTGTGTATGTGTGTGGGGTGTGTGTGTGAATGTGTGTGTATGTGTGTGTGTGTTTGTGAGTGAGTGAGTGAGTGTGTGTGTGTGTGTGTGTGCGTGTGTTTTGTATGTGTGTGTGTGTGTATGTGTGTGTGTGTGTGTGTGTGTGTGTGTGTGTGTGTGTGTGCGCGTGTGCGTGCAGAAGTCAAGAGATTCATGATTAACTGCCACAAGGAATACACATCAAGTGCTGTTTTGGATCCTACATTTTTGTTCGTAACTGCTCTCAGTATACTGTCTTGTTAGCGATCATATTCACCACTACAGATGTGTTCATGCTTTTACATGGGTTGATGGTACCCTTTATCTACTACACATACAAAATCAACAGACTGCTGCCGACTGGATTTTGTTGTTGAATTTATTCTGCATGCAACACTTAAGAATTAAATGAAGTCAAAGTGATGTAATTCGAAAACACAAGGCTTCGACACGCATAACTTGCCTGCTGCAGCTTTCATTACATTTTGAATTTAATAAAGGCTGTAACATGCAAGTTATTTGGTCGTAGCCTTGTTGTGTCGAACTAGAACACTTTGAATTGATCTATTTCCGTCAATTTTACATAAGGAGCAATCAAAATCACAAGGTGCAGTAAGCATAGGCTCATCTACGTCTCAATTACACGAAGTGTGTGCTTGGGTGCAATCCATAATAATAAAACAGCTTTGAATGCAAGGTTTGGTGTCTAACAGCAACATGTGTTTCAAGAAGTCTTTGAATACGGGCACTGTGAGCTATATTTTCAATGATCGCTTTAATGCAGCAAAAAGATAAATACATAAGGTACATGGTAGACACCAACTTTACTTACATCATGCATGTTGGGAAGCTGTTTAAGTGATATTTCTAGACCTACTACCCTTTGTTTTTAATTTCGTTAAGTTTTTACTAAATGTTTTTACATAGACAGGGGAATCGAGACGAGGGTGTGGTGTATGTGTGTCTGTGTGTGTGTGTGTGTGTGTATGTGTGTGTGTGTGTGTGTGCGTGTGTGTGTGTGTGTGTGTGTGTGTGTGTGTGTGTGTGTGTGTGTGTGTGTGTGTGTGTGTGTGTGTGTATAGAGCGATTCAGAGAAAACTACTACATCAAACTTTACATGAAAGTTCCTGGGTATAATATCCCCAGACGTTTTTTCTTTGTTTGGATAAATGTTTTTGATGACGTCATATCCAGCTTTTTGTGAAAGTTGAGGCCGCACTGTCACGCCCTCATTTTTCAACCAAACAGGTTGAAATTTTGGTCAAGCAATTTTTGACGAAGTCCGGACTATGGGATTGCATTGCAGCTCGGAAATTAAAAACATAGTTAATTAGTTTGCTCATTAAAGTTGTCATTAAAATCAAATTTTCAGAAACAGATTTCAAATTGATTGCATCGTATTCTTCATCAAACTCCGAATCTAAAAATATATACATAATTATGTCATGTTTACTCTTAAAATGTGATCACAATTAACAAAAGTAGGCATATTAGTACTACGATTACAATTTCAAAAATCGATCCAAAAATGATTTCATCTTATTCTTTATCATTTCCTGATTCCAAAAACATATAGATATATAGCTATTCTGATAAACACGTGGGGGAATTCGGGGGCTGTGATTGGATGGTCTCTTCCGATCATCAAAGCATAATGCTACGGAAGTCGGCCATTTTTCTCAATATCCAAAAGCATATTGTCGATAACAAAGACGCATGGTTCCAGTTTACCCATCTGTACCACGGCGATGTTTCTATCGACAACAGCATACACTGACAACTTAAAAAGCTGTTTCAACAACTGTGTTGTGAAATCGAATGCACTTGGAGTCAGTTTTTCTTCCAAAGTCAGAAAGCGTGTAGCGGTGTGCATGTCTGCGCGAACATGATGCGCGTAAGAAGTATGTCTGCTATCAAAACCTGAGATCAACGCATCGACGCAAAAACTGTCATTTTGTAAGTTTGGAACAACAAATCAAGGTCATAACAGCTATATAATCGCTATTGTGTTTTTAGCGTAGCAATAGGGTCCGATATCTAGACTCGAACAAGTATAATGCGTCTTTGGATCCTACATTTTTGTTCGTAACTGCTCTCAGTATACTGTCTCGTCGGCATTATACTTGTCTCGTCTAAATATCGGACCCTATTGCTACGCTGAAAACACAATAGCTGTTAATAATATGTGGTAATCAGAACAAACTCATAAAGTTAAAAAGAATACAGAAAAGCGCGCTTTTCTGCTTAGCACAATACCGCGCTGTACTGGCCAGTCAATTTCACTTCGTATTGTCTAGGTAAAAAAAATGCAGTGCGTTCAGTTTCATTCTGTGAGTTCGAGAGCCTCACTAGATGTAGTAATTTCGCCTTACGCGACTTGTTTTTCTTTTTAGATCACTACCTACCAGCGTTGCCCCCTGTGAATGTGTTATAGTTCAGACGGTAGTTGTCGCTGCTGTTGCTGATGGAGAAGTTGTTGTAGGTGGCGTAACCTGTCGTGTTGTCCCACTTCATTAGGTCCACGCGTAGTTCATACTGCTGTCTGGACGTCAACATGTGCAGAGCGTCAAGACCTGGAAAGTATCAACACACACAGTTCATACTGCTGTCTGGACGTCAACATGTGCAGAGCGTCAAGACCTGGAAAGTATCAACACACACAGTTCATACTTCTGTCTGGACGTCAACATGTGCAGAGCGTCAAGACCTGGAAAGTATCAACACACACAGTTCATACTTCTGTCTGGACGTCAACATGTGCACGGCGTCAAGACCTCGAAGGTATCAACACACGCAGTTCATACTTCTGTCTGAGCGTCAACATGTGCAGGGCGTCAAGACCTGGAAAGTATCAACACACGCAGTTCATACTTCTATCTGAGCGTCAACATGTGCACGGCGTCAAGACCTGGAAAGTATCAACACACGCAGTTCATACTTCTGTCTGAGCGTCAAGATGTGCACGGCGTCAAGACCTGGAAAGTATCAACACACGCAGTTCATACTTCTGTCTGAGCGTCAACATGTGCAGGGCGTCAAGACCTGGAAAGTATCAACACACGCAGTTCATACTTCTGTCTGAGCGTCAACATGTGCAGGGCGTCATGACCTGGAAAGTATCAACACACGCAGTTCATACTTCTGTCTGAGCGTCAACATGTGCACGGCGTCAAGACCTGGAAAGTATCAACACACGCAGTTCATATTTCTGTCTGAGCGTCAACATGTGCACGGCGTCAAGACCTGGAAAGTATCAACACACGCAGTTCATACTTCTGTCTGAGCGTCAACATGTGCAGGGCGTCAAGACCTGGAAAGTATCAACACACGCAGTTCATACTTCTGTCTGAGCGTCAACATGTGCACGGCGTCAAGACCTGGAAAGTATCAACACACGCAGTTCATACTTCTGTCTGAGCGTCAACATGTGCACGGCGTCAAGACCTGGAAAGTATCAACACACGCAGTTCATACTTCTGTCTGAGCGTCAACATGTGCAGGGTATCAAGATCAGGGCCCATATTCTTGAAAAAGCTGCAACATTGTGTCCTACAAAGTCAAAATGTCGTTTAACTACTGCCCAATATCTATTTTTACTGCCCAGTAATTATTTCTTTTCCCCCGGTATTCATGTGAGTCTGGCGGAAGGTCGGCAGCTACCAAAGATGGTTATTTTTAGAATAGGAGATTCCCCATGCTTGCCCTTCTCTGCGCACACCTTTTTTTTCAAGCGGGGAGCATCCTTCTTCATTGGTCTTTTTTCTTTTTTTTAATCAAATGTTTACATGTTTAAATTAACAAACTTTATCAATAAACTAATATCATGGTAACAAAAGATTTAAAAAAAACACCTATTTCCTGCCTAAAATTAATTTTTAAAATCAATTTTGATATTACAACGTACTCTCTTGCACATGAAGAAAATAAACAAAAATAAACAAATGGCTAAGAGTAAAAAAGAAAACAAGTCGCGTAAGGCGAAAATACAACATTTAGTCAAGTAGCTGTCGAACTCACAGAATGAAACTGAACGCAATGCAACGCAGCAAGACCGTATACTCGTAGCATCGTCAGTCCACCGCTCACGGCATAGGCAGTGAAATTTACAAGAAGAGCGGGGTAGTAGTTGCGCTGGGAAGGATAGCACGCTTTTCTGTACCTCTCTTCGTTTTAACTTTCTGAGCGTGTTTTTAATCCAAACATATCATATCTATACGTTTTTGGAATCAGGAACCGACAAGGAATAAGATGAAAGTGTTTTTAAATTGATTTCGACAATTTAATTTTGATAATAATTTTTATATATTTAATTTTCAGAGCTTGTTTTTAATCCAAATATAACATATTTATATGTTTTTGGAATCAGAAAATGATGGAGAATAAGATGAACGTATAGTTTTATAAAAATTTTTTTTTACAATTTTCAGATTTTTAATGAACAAAGTCATGATTTAAATTTTAAGCCACCAAGCTGAAATGCAATACCGAAGTCCGGGCTTCGTCGAACATTACTTGACCAAAATTTCAACCAATTTGGTTAAAAAATGAGGGCGTGACAGTGCCGCCTCAACTTTCACGAAAAGCCGGATATGACGTCATCAAAGACATTTATCAAAAAAATGAAAAAAACGTCTGGGGATATCATACCCAGGAACTCTCATGTCAATTTTCATAAAGATCGGTCGAGTAGTTTGGTCTGAATCGCTCTACACGCACGCACGCACACACACACACACATACACACACACACACATACACCACGACCCTCGTCTCGATTCCCCCCTCTATGTTAAAACATTTAGTCATAACTTGACTAAATGTAACAAGTCGCGTAAGGCGAAAATACAATATTTAGTCAAGTAACTGCCATTTTTCAGCAAGACCGTATACTCGTAGCATCGTCAGTCCACCGCTCATGGCAAAGGCAGTGAATTGACAAGAAGAGCGGGGTAGTAGTTGCGCTAAGAAGGATAGCACGCTTTTCTGTACCTCTCTTTGTTTTAACTTTCTGAGCGTGTTTTTAATCCAAACATATCATATCTATATGTTTTTGGAATCAGGAACCGACAAGGAATAAGATGAAAGTGTTTTTAAATTGATTTGGACAATTTAATTTTGATAATAATTTTTATATATTTAATTTTCAGAGCTTGTTTTTAATCCAAATATAACATATTTATATGTTTTTGGAATCAGCAAATGATGGAAAATAAGATAAACGTAAATTTGGATCGTTTTATAAATTTTTATTTTTTTTTACAATTTTCAGATTTTTAATGACCAAAGTCATAAATTAATTTTTAAGCCACCAAGCTGAAATGCAATACCGAACCCCGGGCTTCGTCGAAGATTACTTGACCAAAATTTCAACCAATTTGGTTGAAAAATGAGGGCGTGACAGTGCCGCCTCAACTTTCACGAAAAGCCGGATATGACGTCATCAAAGACATTTATCAAAAAAATGAAAAAAACGTCTGGGGATATCATACCCAGGAACTCTCATGTCAAATTTCATAAAGATCGGTCCAGTAGTTTAGTCTGAATCGCTCTACACACACGCACACACGCACATACACACGCACATACACCACGACCCTCGTTTCGATTCCCCCTCGATGTTAAAATATTTAGTCAAAACTTGACTAAATATAAAAAGTACATCCAGATGGCGATTTCGAACTCGACTCAATCGCGTATCAGGCGAATGCTATAACCGATCGGCCACGGAAACAGACGAAACATTCTCGACACTGTAATGCATTAAAGAAGACGCTAGCACGATTTCTCCACAAAGCCGGTTTGATCGAGCATCGGCTGAAATCTTTCGCGAGCAGTATCTCGTATTTGTCCGCAATGCATTGGTGCTTAAATGACACCAATGTGTGTCCATGAGGGACATAAATGTACAAACAATATTTGAACAAGATTTATTCAGAATCATCATGTGCAGACCTGCTAGTGCCTTATCCCCCTTCGTGTGTACACGCAAGCACAACAAGACCAAGTGCGCACGGAAAAGATCCTGTAATCCATGTCAGAGTTCGGTGGGTTATAGAAACACGAAAATACCCAGCATGCTTCCTCCAAAAGCGGCGTATGGCTGCCTAAATGGTGGGGTAAAAACGGTCATACACGTAAACATCGTGGGAGTTTCAGCCCACGAACGCAGAAGAAGAGAAGAAGAAGATGCTAAAGGTATGATGAAGACGTTGAAGAAGGATGTTGTGATCAACCGTATCGAAGGCTGCTGAGAGATCAAGAGGGGCAAGGGCAGAAAGTTCACCTTGGTCAGTGGCAGAAAGAAGATCGTTAGTTATTTTGAGAAGAGCAGTTTCAGTGGAGTGGTTAGGACGATATGCTGACTGAAGAGGAGAGAGTAGGTTGTTGGAGAGAAGATGAGAGTTAAGCTGATTCAGAACTATTCTTTCAAGGAGTTTGGAGATGAAGGATAGGTTTGAGACAGGGCGGAAGTTGCTGAGTGTGTAAGGGTCAAGCGACGGTTTCTTTAAAATAGTTTTGACTATAGCAGTCTTGAAGGAATCTGGGACTGTGCTTGACTGCAGAGAATTGTTGATGATTTCAAGGACAGAAGGAAGAAGTTCAGGTAGACAGTCAGAGTAGAGTTGTGTAGGAAGAGGGTCAAGGTCACAGTTTTTTAATGTGGTTTCTTTGATGACTTTTTCCAGTTTAGGGAGAGTCAGAGGCTTGACATGTGTGAAAGGAGTTCCTGTAAAAGCAGGAGGAGTGTCAGACCTTTGATATGGTATGTTGTCTAGTTTGTCACGGATGGCTTGAATCTTGTTGTGGAAATACTCAGAGAAAGCTTGTGGGAGTTTGGTAGGGTCAATGTTGTTGGGCAAGCGAGAAGCAGAAGAGCTGCCAAGTAGGTCATTCATGGTGGAAAAGAGGGATTTTGGTACTGTAGTGTGATTGCTTGGCGTTTGTGGTGATTGTCTGAACTTGGTCTTTGTGCTTGTTGTAAATCTGTCTGTCAACTCCTAGCTTAGCTGTTCGCCACTTCCTCTCTGCTCGGCGACGTACTTGTTGTGCATTCATTACTTCAGATGTCATCCAAGGTGCAGAAGGCCTATATACAATGAGTTTTGTTTTTGAGGGTGCGTGTTCATCAAGAAGTGTGCGAAGAGTGGAGTCATAGTGAAGGACAGGATCTGAGGAAGGCGGACGATCAAGAAATCGGCTGGCTGCTTCTGCGCGAAACGTGTCTGTGTTGACTTTTTTGAGGTTGCGACGGACTACGTGTTTCTCTTGTTTTGACGGTTTGGCTACTTTGAGGGAGAAGAGAACGGCAGAGGGATCAGATCTGAGGTAGTCGTTCAGAAGAACGCCATACACCAGGTCAGTCGACTAGTGGATGACGATCCAATCAATGATGTGTGTCTTGCATGTGGGTTTGTCAACACGTTGCTTAAGATCATGACAGTCAATATTGAATAAGGTCCATCGTCTGTCTTGTGTCGTTGTTCTGTGGCCGATCAAACTGTATGTTAAAGTCGCCTATGAGGACGACGTTTGAGGTGTGCGTGATGTGGTGTTCAAGCAATTCTTCAGCTTCTGTGAGGAATGTGGGGAATGTGAATTTGTTTTTGGTGTTGGGGGGAGGAGGGTAGATCACCATTAAGGACGTTCAGACATGGAAAGTATCAACACAATCAACATTGTCATACCAGAGTACGTCGACGTATACATTAAGGGTGTTGCTTTTTGTCTGACGCCCTGTCGGTTAATATCAGGGTGTCACATGGAAGGGGGGGGGGGGGGTAGGATCAATAGGGGAATTCATATATATTTCTTTCCGTTATCATGGACAGGGCGCAGAGGCCCATGAAACGTGCGATAATGAAATCAACCCATATCTCTTTTTATTTCAACGTCGTATATAGCGCTTTGAAGGAAGTGTGACAGACGACATAGCTCATTTATGTATGTCTGTATCGCGACATTGTTTATATTAACCGTTTACACTCCATTCTTTGTAACATGAACTTCTGTAAACAGAGATAAATGACACACGATGTTCATGCCAAGCTTGAGTGAACGAACATCGTCCGGCTATGTGTCGTGCGTCCCAGTTCTATAGAACAAACGGGACATCCTCAACAAAAAGTTACTAGCAGCAGTAGTATCAGTCGTAGGTATCCGTCCGTTTCGGTAGACACCGGATTTTGCGTTCTTTTTTGGGCGCAAGGCCTGGGTGGCTTAATATTCAAGACAGACACTAGCCTTAAATTGCCAGAAGTTGACAGCCAAATAACAAAATTACTTTACCGACCCAGAAAATGCCGGTCAACATCTAGACTATTACCTTCCCAACCAGAAGTTGCCAGTCAACTTAAACAAGTACCTTTTCCGACAGACGTTGCAAGCCTAACCCAGCAAGAAGTTGCCAGTTAAGTCACATTCTTCTTCTTCGTTCATGGACTGAAACTCCCACGTTCACTCATGACTTTGCACGAGTGGGTTTTACGTGTATGACCGTTTTTACCCCGCCATTTAGGCAGCCATACGCCGCTTTCGGGGGAAGCACGCTGGGTATTTTCTTGTTTCTATAACCCACCGAACTGTGACATGTGTTATTCAGGGTATTCAGCTGGTATTTCCTTGTTTTCACTACCTATGTTATTAATGTTTTTATTACTTAGTTAGTGGAAGAATTTTTTGTAATGTATGTTTGATGGTGTATGCTTTTAATTAAGCGTTGTTGACTATGAATGTAGATGTAAATGCTTGTATAACTGTGTTTTAATTTTAAATGTGTCAAGCGCAAAGAGCATAATTGTAAAGTTATGACGTTGCGCTATATGAATGCTCATTTATTATTATTATATTATTATTATTTTCTGTGCGCACTTGGTCTTGTGCTTGCGTGTACACACGAAGAGGGATAAGGCACTAGCAGGTCTGCACATAAGTTGACCTGGGAGACAAATCTCCACCCTTATCCCACCAGGCTGATGCGGCCGGGGTTTGAACTCACGACCTTCCGATTAGGAGGCCGATGTTTTATCCACTAGGCCACCGCGCCCGTTAAGTCACATAAGACAATTGCTATACCTAGCCAGAAGTTGACAGTTTAGTTTCATAAACATTTGACTAAACCAGCGAGAAGTTATCTGTTAAAGGCAGGAGCTGCCATGAAAATACACTGTTTTTTATTTGACCACAACATTCTTGAAACAAAAATGTTAGCGTTAAAAGTTGGTGTGCATTTGCTGCAATGTATGAACAATAATAGTACATGATGAAATAAAAGATTATTTCTAAATTATTAAATACAAAATAATTTCAAAACTACTCCCCATATTTGAACTAAAGTTGGCTTACAAGTGTGTAAGATGTTTATCTTTGATTTGTTCGAACAACTTTTAGATATTGTTTTTCTAAATGTTGACTTTGTGGGTACAAAATGTCTCAAAACATCGAAAATGTGTATCTTTAACTGTCCTTCCTAGAGCTAATCCTAGAACAAAACATCTATTAGTATGTCTTATACATTTCTGCAAAATTCCAAATCATTCTAATAAATAGTTTTTAAAGTTATCTTGTCATCCATAATGCATTTTTATTTTTCATTTGATAATTTTTACTAAGTCATTCCAAGAACACATTTTGTTTTTGATCATATCTATATATATATACGACTTGTGTCTGTGTGTCTGTGTGTTTGTGTGTTTGTGTGTTTGTGTATTTGTGTATTCGCCATGCACGGCCAAAGTTCTCGATGGATCTGCTTCAAATTTGGTGGGCATATTCAGGTAGACCCGGGACACGACACAACCTGGTCGATATTTCAACACGTGCTCTCAGCGCGCAGCGCGGAACCGATTTTGGTTCCACCTCAACTATTTTGGTTCCACCTCAGCTACCCGGGCCCCCATACCGACACACCATAGCCGCTACACCACATCACAACGCCAAAGTTCTCGGTGGATCTTTTTCAAATTTGGACACCGTATTCAGCTACACCCCGGACACAATATCATCGATGAGATATTTCAACACGTGCTCTCAGCGCGCAGCGCTGAACTCATTTTCGTTTTTGTGTTCATTTCACCATTATAAGTAACTCTTCCTTATCTTCTCCAGTGTTTGGCGTTTATCTCCCTTCCTTCGTGTGGCTTTCCCGTTCAGTTGTAAGTTACTACACTGCGCTGTCCACTGCGCTGAGCGTCTTCGGATATTCCCGGCGTTCTGTTACTGTTATTATTTTTAGAAGGTCAACGCAGTGTACAGAACGTAAATTGGACCCGTAAATTATCCTCACTGTAAAAGTGCAAAGGTCGAATCAATTTATAGCCACGCGAAAAATACACTGTCATCTATCTCTCTATAGATACGGCTTCTCTGTGTTTTTGTGTGTGTGTGTGTGAGTGTGTGTGTCTCTATGTAAGCAACACCTGTGCATTGTTCAGTTCTGTTTGTGATGTGGTCTGGCGGCTTTTGTGTAATTTTATGAACTGGCCTTTCTGTGAAAAGCCATAACTTGCTCAGTCCTGTTTGAGTGGAGTTCGCCTCCAAAGGTGATTAACACGGTTACATTCGTCGACAAGGATGGGACTCGATATGGTCAGGAGTGGCATTATGGCCACTGAATCATTTTCGTGCTGTTCCCATTCCACGAATCTGGGAGGGACCTAAGCTTGGCGGGTCCATTGTTCGGACCCGGCGAAGCCGGCGTACGGCTCTAAGTACTTCTTCCCGGCGAAGCCGGCTACCCGGCGAAGCGGGTATTCATTCTAGTATCATATATTCTACATACATTGAAGCAAAAGCACACCACATGTTGTGGTCAAATGACTTGGAAGAGAAAAAAGTTAAGTCACACGAAACAAGTGCCTAATCCTGCCAGAAGTTGCCAGTTAAGTCACATAAGACAATTTCTGAACCCAGAGAGAAGTTGCCAGTTAAATCACACAAGATACCGTATTTGACGGATTACAAGACGCACCGTTTTATAAGCCGCACCCCCGACTTTTAACAAAAAAATTGGGACGAGCCACGAATAGGACGCGTCACTATATTAGCCGCCGTCGAAAAAAATATAATCAGATCGTGTCAATCAATCAAAACAACCAGGCAAACGAAAGTACGGTATTTGGCGAAATCGGCTCCGAGAATAAACAAGTGAAACAAAGAAGAAAAGTGAAAAAGTTTGAAGAAAAATATCACACACACAATTTGTAACCAACACACACATGTAGTCCCGCCCGGAATATGCTTTTTAGGGATGATTTACGACTTTTGCGCACATTTCGAGCAGACGAAAACACAACATGGCGGCTCTCGCTCCTCCAACTATCGCGAGACACAAAAAAAACGAAATCTCGCGCGCGCGAGATCCTGATACATCCGGTGTTTCTCTGTACGCTATCTTGTCACGACGACTTGTTGACAAACGAAGATTCGCGAAAGAAAGAGAAAAGCGCCGAGTCCTGAGTAGAGAGCTAATAAAGTACCGGTAATCGCTAATCGAGCGAAATGAAAATCCGCGGCGACTTCCATTAGAAGAATGCTATTCAAGTTTAGGTAACGTTTTAGCCGCATCTTTTTATAAGCCGCAATTGCCTTACCCAGCCAGAAATTGCCAGTTAGGTCCCCAAAGAAGTTCTGATAAGACGTCCAGTTTCTGTAGAAATCGACTGAGGCATCTTGTCGACGTTGGAACACCTGTTTGTTGTAAACAAGCACAAATCGAAACTATAAATGCACACACACACACACGCACAAGCACTCACACACTCACACACCCACACACACACCCACACACACATACACAACCCACACACGCGTGCTGAAAAAATCAAACGCGCGTGCATTTGCGCGAGTGTGTGTGTGTGTGTGTGTGTGTGTGTGTGTGAGTGCGTGTTTGTGTGTGTGCGTTTGTGTGTGTGTATGAGTGTGTGTGTGTGTGTGTATGTGTGTATGTGTGTGTGTGTGCGTGTTTGTGTTTGTGTGTGTGCGTTTGTGTGTGTGTATGAATGTGTGTGTGTGTGTATTTTATTGTTGTGTGTTGTGTCTGTGTGTGTGCGTGTTTGTGCGTTTGTGTGTGTATGTGTGTGTGTGTGTGTGTGTTTTGTATTGTTGTGTGTGTGTGTGTGTGTGTGTATGTGTGTGTGTGTGTGTGTGTGTGTGACTGTGTGTGTGTTTTATTGTTCTGTGTGTGCGTACGTGCGTGCAAGTCTGTGTAGATACGCGAGGACGCATACATACACACACGCACTAACACACGCATACATACACACACGCACCAACACACGCATACATACACACACGCACCAACACACGCATACATACACACACGCACCAACACACGCATACATACACACACGCACCAACACACGCATACATACACACACGCACCAACACACGCATACATACACACGCACCAACACACGCATACATACACACACGCACCAACACACGCATACATACACACACGCACCAACACACGCATACATACACACACGCACCATCACACGCATACATACACACACGCACCAACACACGCATACATACACACACGCACCAACACACGCATACATACACACACGCACCAACACACGCATACATACACATGCACGCACATACGCAGATATGTGTGTGTGTGTGTGTGTGTGTGTGTGTGTGTGTGTGTGTGTGTGTGTGTGCGGATGTTTTTATGTATGTGTGTGCGTGCGTGCGTGCGTGTGTGTGTGTGTGTGCGTGTGTGTGTGTGTGTGTGTGTGTGTGTGTGTGTGTGTGTGTGTGTGTGTGTGTGTTGGACTTACCGTCCAACCCCCTCCATCAGTAACCTGGTCACAGTAGACTGGCAGTGGAGTGGAATTGTCCGGATAGATGATGACCACGCCGCTCCTGGTTTCCTCATTGCAGTTTTTTTTCTTTTCTGCATGCAGTGTGAGCTCATTAATGAAATCAATACGCTTGTCATGGCCCTATACAGATCTAAGAATATAGTTAGATAAGTTTATAGTTTCTTTAAGTTTGAACATGTCTTTTGTAACTGTCAAGATTATGACCTTTTTGCCAAGAAACAATACGTTTGTCTAGGGTCAATACAGAATAATACAGATCTTAAAAAACACATGTTTTGCTTTTGCGTTATTGTGTTTCGGTCATATCTACAACTTCATTTGATGTATATATATTTAACGCCGAAAGATAGTACATACTTTTCAAGTTTGTGTCAGAGGCTTACTATCAAACACATGGGTTCTTGCTTTAAAAAAAAGTTAATAGAGGTCATTTAAAATTGGACTGTACGTGATTTTTAATAATCTGCTCATTCAAACGGCGTCACGTCTTGCAGGAGCATTTTGTGATTTGTTGGTCTATGCATCCCCCGTCGTGTTAATCCGAGTTTACTTGTAAGAATGTATAACAATGGAAAAACCGAAACGTAAAACAAATATCCAATTGGTCTAAAATGCGTTACGTCACACAAGGACGAACCGAGCATTTTGGCGGAAAATCACTCCAACTTTTGACAGTATAAATGTTACAGAAGTTTTGATATTATTGTGATACATATTTGTGACAAAAGAGAATTGAGAATTGAGGTAGCTCTCTTAATCTTCGTAATTTGATGTAATGAATATTGATTTTCGGGGGTGCAAAGACATGCGAAAGTTTGGTACAAAATGTAAAGAGAATTTAACAGTCGATTTAGTCATTTACAACAAAAACAAATGTTGTCTTATCATGACAGCAATGTTTTTCAATGCTAAAAACAACAAGAACAACAACAACAAGAACAAGAACAAGAACAAGAACAAGAACAAGAACAACAACAACAACAACAACAACAACAACAACAACAACATCAGGCAGCACCGTTAAAAACTCTTCGGGGTTATCTGAAATTATTAAATTACACTGCCGAAGTACACTTTTTATTGAACCAAACATTTAGTAAACTTTGGAACGTTGAAATAAGCAAAAGTTTTCTCAATTTGTCTTGTAACATTAATGTCTATGCTCTAATAAATGATAAATCACTTGTGCACTTTAGTGTATGAGAATAAAAGCCGAGTCACAACAAATAATAAATAATGATAATAATAATTGTCAGTAAGCACTGGTGTCACATGACTGATATGAACCAGTTGATTGGCTAACTTTTCCACAGAGCGTATTCTTCCGCCCTTTACCTAAGCGAGACTGTGCTCTCATCCTCATAATTAATTAATGACATGTAGCTTATATTCTCCACAATACCAAATGACCATAAATTCCCTGCTTCTCAATTAAAGAAGAAGTGGTTTTTTTCTGACAGATTGCATGTGCCTGTGTAACAGTGCCACTGATCTAAAATAGAAGCCGCTGTGTTTCATCTAATTTTCGCCGACTTGCATAGATTCTTCTCATATGTCGTGTTAGTGGCATGTAGCTTATCATCCACATTACCAAATGATGAGTTAGTATACAATTCCCAGCGGCTAACAGAAAACACAAGTGTTATTCCGATAACGTACCACCTAGACCAGTTTGGAAGACTGACTCGATCGACTCTGTCCGTAGCAGACTACACTGAAATACGACTGCATCAGTTCAGTAAATGAATGGTTTCCGAATTATTATTTCAAGGCAAGAACAATCGTAATCGAAAAAGTGTAGGGTTCAGAACGTTCTTACCATATATAAGACTTATTACCAGCCTGCCTCGTGCGTGCAGACTCAGTGCAGACTGCAGTGGTTCTGTTGCCCTAGCCTAGCAGTAGCAGACGACATAAACCCCGCTCAGCAAATAAACATGTTGGGCAAATGTGAACGAAAAATCGATGGGGATATAATACGTGAAGGGTTCAGAGTATTCTTACCGTTCATATTTAGTATCAGACTCCCCGATGAGTGAAGATACAACACGAGAAATATGCCACATTTATTTTGAAAATGTGCTAACCTTCGAGTCAATTCAAGGGGAGTCACTCCGCACAGTCAATCCGTCGAAGCTCGACTGGAGGTTTTGAATCGCAAATAACGAAGAGCACAGTCCTTTCTCCGAGTTCAAATGAGGTCTCTCTGAAAGATCATCACTGTTCAGCTTAACGCTACACTGGAATTTACCAACAGAAATTAAAATGCGTGTGACGAAAGCACGACACACTTGAGACACCCCACACAAAAGTAGATCTTACTGTACACGACCTGACCTCACAGTTATGCCTATTCAAATGCGCGCAGCAAAATGTGCGTTTGGAATCTTCTTTTTTCTTTGGCGGTACTGACAATATCGTTATTGAAACAATCCCAGTGCACTAAGGGATTTATAGAGCAAATCTCAAAAATAATTATTGAACTCAGCGCTATGCGCTTCGTTCAATAATGAATTTTCTCGATTTGCTCTATAAATCCCTTAGTGCACTGGGATGTCTCAATAACTTAAATTGTCAGTAAGTACTGGTGTCACATGACTGATGTGAACCAGTTGATTGGCTAATGGCGATGCGCTAAAACTGTTAGTGCACTCTTGGAGTGCGCTAACTTTTCCACAGAGCGTATTCTTCCGCCCTTTGCCTAAGCGAGACTGTACTCTCATCCTCAGAATTAATAAATGACATGTAGCTTATATTCTCCACAATACCAAATGGCCATAAATTTCCTGCTTCTCAATTAAAGCAGAAGTGGGTTTTTTTCTGACAGATTGCATGTGCCTGTGCCACAGTGCCACTGATCTAAATATAGAAGCCTCTGCGTCTTAACTAATTTTCGACTTGCATAGATTGATTCTAGAACAAGGCACTGAGAACAATCGAAATCGAAAATGTGTAGGGTTCAGAACGTTCTTACCATATATATAAGACTTATTACCAGCCTGCCTCATGCGTGCAGTTTCAATGCAACGTGACAAGCAATTTTTGTTTTTGAAATGAGACTGCCGTTGTTCGATTGCTCTAGCCGGCCTAGCAGACGACATAAACCCCGCTCAGCAAATAAACATGTTGGGCAAATGTGAACAAAAAACCGATGGGGACATAATACGTGTAGAGTTCAGAGCATTCTTACCGTTCATATTTAGTACCAGACTCCTCGATGAGTGAAGATACAACACGAGAAACATATATGTACCACATTTATTTTGAAAATGTGCGAACCGTCGAGCAGTCGATCATTGAGTCAATTCAAGGGGCACCACTCTGCACAGTCAATCCGTCGAAGCTCGACTGGAGGTTTTGAATCGCAAATCAGTGACTTGTCAAAGTGCACAGCCCTTTCTCCGAGTTCAAATGAGATCTCTATTAAAGATTATCACGTTTTAGCTTAACGCTACACTGGAAGTTACCAACAGAAATTAAAACAAGAGTTTGCGTGTGACGAAAGCACGACACACTTGAAACAGCCCACACAAAACTTTAGTCTTCCACGACCTGACCACACAGTTATGCCTATTCAAATGCGCGTAGCAAAATGTGCGTTTTGAATCATCTTTTTTTCTCTGGCGGTACTGACAATATCGTTATTGAAACAATCCCAGTGCACTAAGGGATTTATAGAGCAAATCTCGAAAATAATTATTGAACTCAGCGCTATGCGCTTCGTTCAATAATGAATTTTCTTGATTTGCTCTATAAATCCCTTAGTGCACTGGGATGTTTCAATAACTTAAATAATAGTGATTTGTATTGCCTTTCAAATAACGACATAGAAATTGTCAGTGGTGAAGAGCATACAAACTTGAAAGTTTGACGTTAAGTTTCAATTTGTTTGGCATAGTAACGATTTGAATGATGTTTGGCGCTAATTGTTTCATTCAGACGACAAGGAGGAGTTTTCCTGGAGCAGGTAGAGCCCTTTCATAGCCCGTCGACTTGATTATATTTTTCTCTCTGGTAGTTTGTTTCATAAAACGCTGTTTTGTAACATGGTTTCAGTACCCCATACAGATCAGCGATTATTTGAGTTGAACATTCTGTTTGTGCACATAATACGCGGCCCCTTTTATTGGAAATGTAATAATCAGTGATTGCGAAATAAAATCTTTGTTGATTTAATGATTAAATTGAATGATGACTTTTTGAAGGAAAACAAATGTATGTGAGATCCCTTAAAATGGGAGTTATTAAAAGTTCAAATGCGGGATTTTAGTACAGCCTATGCAGCAAGAAGAAAGCAAAATCTTGACAATTCCCAGCTTTCTTTTCAGAAGGATTTGGATAGACACTCTTTTAGTCAATAATCATCAAAATATGAACCTTTTAATAAAAAGAGAAAACAATTAAACAGAGTTAGTGGTTGTTGTTTTTTGTCACTGGAAGAACCCCAGAGTGCCCAAGTTTGTTATCGTGTTCAGTTAATATAAGAAGGTGAGAAGAACACAAAGTATGACATTAATTTGAAAAAAAGTAAAGCCAATATTAGAATTAAGGACCGTTTGCAGACAGAAAACAGCAGGGTATATAAACAGAAAAAAGATTATGAAGGAACAGGTACGCTTTAAAAAAACAAACAAGCAAAACAACGATCTGAATTTAATGAAATGAGCGCAAAGGAATTTCTACAAGATTTGAATATACCATTTTTCTCCAATGAACAAAAGTGTGGATTGGATTCCGATATTACCAAAGAGGAATTAACTTTTGCCCTTAAATTATTAGATAACGTTAACGATTTATTGGAGATGATATCGGGAATTAGAGACAAATATCACTGACTTACACAGATTACAAGATCCTTGATCCTTGCAAAATGTCTAGCAATGCGACTTTAAACTGTAATTGGTGATATTATTCATGAAAATCAGGTTGGTTTTATGAAAGGTAGAAAAATTAGTACAATAATCATTCTGTTTGATAGCAGTTTCTTTTATCAATGCAAAGAAAGACTCGAATGACATTAATTAACGGAAATATCGAGCTCCAAAGCGTGCATGATTTGATCATTGGTGTCGTTGGTAGACGCCTTTTTCGGCTCACTTTACCTGTGACTTCTGTTCTCAAAATGGCCGCGCCGAAGTTTTTCTTTTCTTTGGAACCACATGTAAACAAAACACATCTTCATTCCTTACCTTAAAGGGCATTTCTGATGAAATCCCGTGCTTAACAAGTGCAATTTATGCAAATTGGGAGGCCTAGAATGCATTAGAAGAATTTTTCTAAATGCTCAGCGCTAAAGTTCAAAAATATCCATTATTACACCCCCGGTATAGGGGTGTGTATAGGATTCGGTCGATGTGTTTGTTTGTTTGTTTGTGTGTTTGTGTTCGCATATAGATCTCAAGAATGAACGGACCGATCGTCACCAAACTTGGTGAACAGGTTCTATACATTCCTGAGACGGTCCTGACAAAAATTGGGACCAGTCAAACACACGGTTAGGGAGTTATTGGTCGATTACGATTCTACAAGGACTTATAGAGGGACATATTAATGGTCAAAGGGAAATAACCTTCTCAGTTGGTGGCAGTGAGAATGGTTATTTCCCTTTGACCAACGGGGGTGTTTTTCCTACCTCGGAGGAATTTCTTGTTTACATCAATTTCACAATTTATTATTCATGACCAGCTGGGAAATAATATACGATGTTTGGTGGTTTGTTGACAGACCAGCTTTTTTGTCGGTCCGATGGGGAGCATATCGCCTTTTGTTTCATATTTATTGACCAAGGCCTCGGACCAACAAAAAAGCTGGTCTGTCAACAAGCCACCAAACATCTTATGATGTTCATAATTATGTGACACATAACTCATAACTCATAACATTTTATTGATCCAACAAAGGAAATTAAATTGGTCATCAGCACATATAGGTCATTAATTAATAATTATAAAAGAATAAGAGAAGAAAATTCATAAAACCCATGATAAAAAAATACCCTTTTTCCTTGCACACCTGACACACCGACACACCAACACACATGCATACATACCTACATACATACCTACATACATACATACATACATACATACATACATACATACATACATACATACATACATACATACATACATACATACATACATACATACATACATACATACATTCCATGTTAAAGTGTAGTTAAGAACATCACAGTAATTATATCATTGTTTAGATTAACAGATAAGTTTTTATGTAAATGATGATAACAACAATCCATAATTAACGCTATTGCACTACCAAAGAAGAGACCAACCAAACACATAAAACCAATAACATCGAGGTAGCGAATTGGTATGAGCTTCAAGTAAAACTTGGATTGTAAAGGTAAAAGCCAATTAGGCAGTTTATTTGGTGTGTGGAACCATCGCGGCTTTGGATTCGTGTTTCCGAGGACAACGATTGTAAATATTCACTTTCAAAGACCCAATCAACGTTGATAATTAACACAGCAACTCATGGTCAATTTGCAAATTATCTCTGTAATCGCCAAATACCAAATGAAAAGTCTGAAAATACTAAAAGGAAAAGCACATGCCAAAACATTACTAAACTCGCAATTATGATGGCAGCTCTAGCTATACATTTAAGTATGGAAGAAAAGCGACAAACAGGTTACATTTGACGTTACACACACGCATGACCTGTTATCTCCAACTTCTGAAGTGCATTAGGGCCATGAATAGCATATTTAAAATTATGTTTAGCTGGGCCGGACTACCGGGGGGGTTATGGGGGTTGCGCAACCCCCCCCCCCCCCCCCGCCTAAACATGTACCTCACTTATTTAAAACATTTTTTATTATTGTTTATTTAATGCCGTTTCATGCCAGGAGCGACCATTTTCCTATCTCAGAATATGACCTACCCATCAGCTTCAGGGGGCTTCGCCCCCTGACCCCCACCAGGGGGAACATCCCCCAGGACCACCGCTGGCAACCCCCCGCCCCCTCCTCTTAGCCTAGTCCGGCCCTGTTCAGGATATAGATACCCGTAAATTATTGAGCATACTTTTGCTCTTCCAAAATTGATGACAAAAACAATGTTTGGTGGCTTGTTGTCAGACCAGTACTTTTTGTTGGTCCTCGGGAGGCATATCGCATTTTGTTGCATTTTTATCAACCTCTGCCTTCGGCCTTGGTCGATAGGGATGACGTAGAAGACGGTATGCTCCCTTTGGACCAACAGGGGAGCTGGTCTGTCAACAACCAGCCACCAAACATCTTATCATATTGTACACACAATATATTACCCATCGGTCACCATGTGTATATCTTTATTATCTTTGAATTTTCCACGTGGTTGTGCTGAACTTTGGATAACAAAACCTACCGCTAAATTGTGATTGTGTTTGATTGATACCTTGATGCGTTATTGGAGTTTGTTCTAACTGCTAATTAGTGTTGTTGTTGTTGTTGTTGTTGTTGTTGTTGTTGTTGTGTTTTGGATACTTACGGTTATTTCCTTTGTAAAACGACCGCGCTCCAACCGCAGGTCTAGAGTTTGAGCGTGACGTCATGACAGCAGCGTGACCTCTGCAGATCTTGTCACCGAAGGTGAAGGCCATACAAGAGTCTTGTTGGTTACACTGTAGGGCACAGTGCGGAGCGGTTTTTACCGAGGATTCAAATACAACATCATCTGTGAAAGCTTCGTTGTTGAGACCGACATTAGTGTACATGTGGCTCCTCTGAGTGTCCGTGGCGCCCCCTAGCTTCCAGCCGACAGCAAGCAGGATCAACAGGGACATCATCTTCGGAGTGAAGGAAGTGATGTGTTGAAGTAGATCCAATAGTACTGTTAAGTCATATGAATATAACAAATATGATTTTGGGCGTTGTCTTTAAATGTCAGGGGTGTTCTCGATGTCCTCAAGTTCACGTTTGAAAATGTGTTCGTCACAAACGAAAAATCAATAAGATTCAGCAGTTAATAAATTGCGATTGTTCCTTTAGATTGTTTGAACTATCGAAAAGGCAGGTGTCTTCGTCCTCCGTCGTTCTCTCATAAAATCTGGATCTTTGAGCCAGTGGAACTGTCTGGGCTCGCGAGGGAACTGAGCTAAAACCTCTAGATGGTCTTTTTTTTATTCATAAATGATGGCCTGATCGATTTTTGCGTGAATGCTCGCGGCAACGCGCGAAAACCCGGATTGTAAATAAATACACTCACCGTCACAACAAAAGCAGCATCTACGGGGGCTCTTGCTTGAGAATGTTGTATCCCACAAGTTGTCTGACTGGGGCCCCTTGGAAATCGCAAAAGGCGGAGAATGGAAAGTGTGACTAGACAAAACAAGAAACTATATATATATACCGTCTGACTTCCCTCTGTTTGAGGTAATTGCCTTTCTGTATCGCGTATAGATGGAACATGTTCAGATGTTTACTTTAAATCGACACAAGCTCATACATTACTGAACTACCATCGTTATCATTCCGGTATCTTATAAGTCCTTCTAAAAGGAAAGGAAAGGTGGGAAACGTGCAAACGAAAACAACGATTGTGTGGAGATAGTAGGATAAGTTGAAGCTGATTTCTATAATTATCTGTTTGTCTAGTTGTTGCTGATGTTATCGTTGAGAAAAATGCTGTCCGAAGTGGGTTCAAGGAAACACACACAAACTCGTTAAGGTAGCAGAATCAGCTAAAATATAGGTATTTTTGTTCCAATTTTGTGTTTTCAGTTTGGTTTGGTTGTTTGAGTTAGAATTTGGCCCAAATCATCAACACATACCTAATTTTCAGGAAACTTATTGTAATGTTGCCTATCTTTACTGGGTTTTTTTTTCACAAAAATAAATTTCGAATTTTCATGCATGGAAATATTGAAAAAAAAGCAATGTCTGATAACTTGATAAGAAAGACCATACACACATCTGCAACAGGACAACTTTCTCAGCTTTACGCATTCATCATTTGCATGCCTGTCTTACCTAAACGATGAATACCGTTTTCACATGTATTGAGTGTAACGGAAAATAGGTCTACACCAAACGGGTGACTCTGCAGGCAGTTAGCATATCACCACTATTCTGCGAACCCGCCAACTCCCAGTCCCCATCCGTCAACCCCCCCTCCCCCCCCTCCCCCCCCCCTATCGCTTACGTCACGCATTCATTATTTCCAGAGAACACGGACTTTCCGTATTGCTTTCAAAGTCCTCGGTCTAAATTATAGAGCAGAAATTCAATGCACAACAATCGCGGGGGGCATACATTTACGCACTGACAAAGACACTGACACAGACATAGACACACTCAGACACACACGCACATTGACGCACGCACGTACACACACACAACACACACACACACACACAACACACACACACAACACACACACGTACACACACACACACACACACACACACATACACACCCACACGCGTGCGCGCGCGAGCGCGGTCGCGCGCACAATCAAACACGCGCAAAAAAACATACTCAGGAGGTGGGGCAGTTTATTGACACTTTCTACCCCACCTAGGTTGACCAAGCTTTTTACATTTAGTCAAGTTTTGACTAAATGTTTTAACATAGAGGGGGAATCGAAACGAGGGTCGTGGTGTATGTGTGTGTGTGCGTGTGTGCGTGCGTGTGTGCGTGCGTGCGTGTAGAGCGATTCAGACCAAACTACTGGACCGATCTTTATGAAATTTGACATGAGAGTTCGTGGGTATGATATCCCCGAACATTTTTTTTCCTTTTTTTGATAAATGTCTTTGATGACGTCATATCCGGCTTTTCGTGAAAGTTGAGGCGGCACTGTCACGCCCTCATTTTTCAACCAAATTGGTTGAAATTTTGGTCAAGTAGTCTTCGACAAAGCCCGGACTTCGGTATTGCATTTCAGCTTGGTGGCTTAAAAATTAATTAATGACTTTGGTCATTAAAAATCTGAAAATTGTAAAAAAAAATAAAAATTTATAAAACGATCCAAATTTAAGTTTATCTTATTCTCCATCATTTGCTGATTCCAAAAACATATAAATATGTTATATTCGGATTAAAAACAAGCTCTGAAAATTAAATATATAAAAATTATTATCAAAATTAAATTGTCCAAATCAATTTAAAAACAATTTCATCTTATTCCTTGTCGGTTCCTGATTCCAAAAACATATAGATATGATATGTTTGGATTAAAAACACGCTCAGAAAGTTAAAACAAAGAGAGGTACAGAAAAGCGTGCTATCCTTCTTAGCGCAACTACTACCCCGCTCTTCTTGTCAATTTCACTGCCTTTGCCATGAGCGGTGGACTGACGATGCTACGAGTATACGGTCTTGCTGAAAAATGGCATTGCGTTCAGTTTCATTCTGTGAGTTCGACAGCTACTTGACTAAATATTGTATTTTCGCCTTACGCGACTTGTTATATTTAGTCAAGTTTTGACTAAATATTTTAACATCGAGGGGGAATCGAAACGAGGGTCGTGGTGTATGTGCGTGTGTGTGTGTGTGTCTGTGTGTGTGTGTAGAGCGATTCAGATTAAACTACTGGACCGATCTTTATGAAATTTGACATGAGAGTTCCTGGGTATGAAATCCCCATACGTTTTTTTCATTTTTTTGATAAATGTCTTTGATGACGTCATATCCGGCTTTTCGTGAAAGTTGAGGCGGCACTGTCACGCCCTCATTTTTCAACCAAATTGGTTGAAATTTTGGTCAAGTAATCTTCGACGAAGCCCGGACTTCGGTATTGCATTTCAGCTTGGTGGCTTAAAAATTAATTAATGACTTTGGTCATTAAAAATCTGAAAATTGTAAAAAAAAATAAAAATTTATAAAACGATCCAAATTTACGTTTGTCTTATTCTTCATCATTTGCTGATTCCAAAAACATATAAATATGTTATATTCGGATTAAAAACAAGCTCTGAAAATTAAATATATAAAAATTATTATCAAAATTAAATTGTCCAAATTTACAAACACTTTCATCTTATTCCTTGTCGGTTCCTGATTCCAAAAACATATAGATATGATATGTTTGGATTAAAAACACGCTCAGAAAGTTAAAACAAAGAGAGGTACAGAAAAGCGTGCTATCCTTCTTAGCGCAACTACTACCCCGCTCTTCTTGTTAATTTCACTGCCTTTGCCATGAGCGGTGGACTGACGATGCTACGAGTATACGGTCTTGCTGAAAAATGGCATTGCGTTCAGTTTCATTCTGTGAGTTCGACAGCTACTTGACTAAATATTGTATTTTCGCCTTACGCGACTTGTTTTTCTTTGTGTATATACTATAATTCAATACAAGGTATCTCCAAACATTATTTATCACAAAATGTTCGTAAATTTGTTTATTTTACAAGCTGAAATTGCCGTACGAAAAGAACTGAATGCGAAAACAAACAAAAGATCCCGGTCAACAACAGCTATTTTAAGAAAAGAGTGTGTGGAGAGACCTTGTATTCAATTATAGTAATCACTGAAAGACATAAAACTTAGTTTAGAAGCCAATCCTAGAAACCCCTAAATAATGGAAAATGTGTTGGCTAAACAATTCATTGTTTACGTAAATAATTCATTGTTTACCTAAATAATGATTTATTTAGCAACATTGCTGATTGTTTATAAACAATGTAATATAAGTCTAAATAATATATTGTTTACGTAAACAAAACATTATTTAGACGTATTTTACATTGTTTATAAACAATTACTTATTTAGCACATGAGCTTCTAAATAATGATTATTTAGCTAAAACTAGTGAAAAAAACTTGAAAAAGTATCCAAATAATTATTTGACAAATGGAATGCCATACGTCAGACATGCAGACAGACAGACAAACCAATACTTTCAGAGAAAGCGACACCAACAAACCGACGAGAAAACAGAAACAAGCATAAGAAAACACAAGCCGCGTAAGGCGAAATTACTACATTTCGTCAAGCTGTGGAGCTCACAGAATGAAACTAAACGCACTGCATTTTTTCACAATGACCGTAGTCCGCCGCTCGTGCAAAAGGCAGTGAAATTAAATGAGCCTGTTTAGCGCGGTTGTGGTTGCGCTGTGCTAAATAGCACGCTTTATTTCTGTACCTCTCTTCGTTTTAACTTTCTGAGCGTGTTTTTAATCCAAACATATCATATCTATATGTTTTTGGAATCAGGAACCGATAAGGAATAAAATGAAATTGTTTTTAAATCGATTTCGGAAATTTAATTTTAATCATAATTTTTATATTTTTAATTTTCAAGACTTGTGTTTAATCCGAATATAACATATCTATATGTTTTTGGAATCAGAAAATGATGAAAAATAAGATAAACGTAAGTTTGTATCGTTTTATAGAAAAATAGTTTTAATTACAAATTTTAGATTTTTAATGACGAAAGTCATAAATTAATTTTTAAGCCTCCAAGCTGAAATGCAATACCAAAGTCCGGCCTTCGTCGAAGATTGCTTGGCCAAAATTTCAATCAATGTGATTGAAAAATGAGGGTGTGACAGTGCCGCCTCAACTTTTACAAAAAGCCGGATATGACGTCATCAAAGACATTTATCAAAAAAATTGAAAAAAATGGGGATATCATACCCAGGAACGCTCTTGTAAAATTTCATAAAGATTGGTCCAGTAGTTTACTCTGGATCGCTCTACAGACACACACACACACACACACACACACACACACACACACACACACACACACATATAAGAAAATATTCAAATTGATACTGCTTTACATTTATTTGATTCTTTAGTGAATCCAATCTTGACATATGGATCAAGTATTTGGTTCCCATACAATTATTCCAACAAATCAATCGATAACATCGAGAAGTTTTTTGAATCATGTTTTTCAAGAAATTCTACGATTGAAGACATCCATATAAAATTTTGTCGTTGTCTGCTAGGTGTACACAGAAAAACCATGTGTATACCAGTGCTGGCAGAATTAGGTAGATTCCCATTAGCACTAAGAATGTTAACACAAACCATTTCCTATTGGACTCATATTTTACAATCTAAACGAGATTCATTGGTTCATCAAGTATATGATGACATGTTTAATAACCCTAAAGAAGATTCTTGGCTCACATTCATTAAAAGTTCACATTCAAGACTTGGCTTTAATCATGTTTGGCAAAATCAATCTACTTTTGATACGAGAAAGTTACAATTTGCCATACAAATGAAATTACAAAGTGAATACATACGTTTTTGGAATAAAGCTAAATCAAAAGGAAGTGCAAGATTAAGATTCTATTCAAATATATGTGATAAATATGAAATTCAGTCATATCTGACAATGATAGAAAATCGAAATCACAGGACAGCTTTAAGTCGATTAAGAACCAGTAGTCACAATCTAAAAATAGAAACTGGAAGACATCATAACATCCAAAGAGAAAATCGTTTGTGTATGATATGTAACATTGTTGAAGATGAATATCATCTTCTGGATGAATGCGTAAAATTCCATGAAAGTAGAGAAAAGTTTAAAAAAGACGTGACTAATATTGATATAGATTATCTTAATTATAAACCAAGTGAAATATTTATGGACAAAGATGTTCAAATATGTCTCGGAAGGTTTGTCGCAGAATGCTTTAGAATTCATAGCAATGTGTCAATAACCTTTTTGGTTTGAGGACAATAAACATTTGTTCTTGTTCTTGTTCTTGTTCTTGTTCACACACACACACACACACACACACACACACACACACACACACACACACATATATATATATATACCACGACCCTTGTCTCGATTTCCCCTCTGTATTAAAACATTTAGTCAAAACTTGACTAAATGTAACAAGTCGCGTAAGGCGAAATTACTACATTTAGTCAAGCTGTGGAACTCACAGAATGAAACTGAACGCACTGCATTTTTTCACAATGACCGTTGTCCGCCGCGAGTGCAAAAGTCAGTGAAAGTGAAAAGCCTGTTCAGCGCGGTAGCGGTTGCGCTGTGCTGCATAGCACGCTTTACTGTACCTCTCTTCGTTTTAACTTTCTGAGCGTGTTTTTAATCCAAACATATCATATCTATATGTTTTTGGAATCAGGAACCGACAAGGAATAAGATGAAACTGTTTTAAAACGATTTCGGAAATTTAATTTTAATAATAATTTTTATATTTTTAATTTTCAGAGCTTGTTTTTAATCCGAATATAACATATTTATATGTTTTTGGAATCAGAACATGATGAAGAATAAAATAAAAGTAATTTTGGATCGTTTTATACAAAAATAATTTTAATTACAATTTTCAGATTTGAAATGACCAAAGTCATTGATTAATTTTTAAGCCTCCATGCTGAAATGCAATACCGAAGTCCGGCCTTTGTCGAAGATTGCTTGGCCAAAATTTTAATCAATTTCATTTGATTGAAAAATGAAAGTGTGACAGTGCCGCCGCAACTTTTACAAAAAGCCGGATATGACGTCATCAAAGACATTTATCGAAAAAAAGAATAACATTACCGGGGATATCATTCCCAGAAACTCTCATGTAAAATTTCATAAAGATTGGTCCAGTAGTTTAGTCTGAATCGCTCTACAAACACACACGCACAGACAGACAGACAGACACACACATACACCACACCCTCGTCTCGATTCCCCCCTCTACGTTAAAACATTTAGTCAAAACTTGACTAAATGTAAAAAAGTAATGCGTACGCTTTCTTGTTCCGTCGTTGGTAGACGGTGTTGCTGTGGACCAACAACCCCCTTCACCGCACTCACTGTGAAATCTTCACCATGACCTAAATTCCTCCGGGACCTCTGCTCCACAAAACTTGTACGAATCAAAATTGATCTGCACCCGTAGACCTTTTCAAAATGCATTTCCTGTGTCCATTAAGCCTGACGTCAAAACACACCAGCTAGCTTCTGTCGCATTGTCTTCAGCAAAACAACGTGGAATTGTAAAACATGTTACTGTCACAAAGGAAAAGTAATACCGTAAATGAAAATGTTGACAACAGAGGGTGGTGGTGCTACAGCACTTACAATAAGCAATCAGCAAATTCAAGTTTTCGCTGGTATAAGAGGCATAGACAAAGGGTGAGAGATGTTTTTACTGAAAAAGCGTCGGATTTGAATGTACCTATTCCAACAAAGGATAAAACATTCGTTAATCGTATAGAATGCCAAACATGTTCATTTTCAATTGAGAAAGAAATAAGAGTTCCTGGTTTAAATACGTAAGTATTTTTAACGACATTTTGAGTGTGAAAATCACGAGCAATGTAATGCTTAATAAGTAGAGGTTACATGCCGAGTCTCAGTGATTATCAAAAATAATGGTCGAAGTATGCGGATCATGAAAAATGCGAGCTTTAGCGAGCTTTTTCATGACCGCGAACTGAGACCATTATTTTTTATAATCACTGAGACGAGGTGTGTAACCTCTTTATTCCTCCTTTCTTCAGTTATTCAAAGAAAAGAGGAGTTTTTTTTGCGAAAGTTTGATCGAATCCTATTCTCTCAACCAGTCAACCTGCGCAGGCGATCGATTAATGCGCGGTTGTATAGTTCCGTGCAAATCATTCCATTCTGTTAACACTTCTTGTCAGTTTTCCTATTTTGAGCTAAAATCAAGTACACAGATATGCTGTTATTCTGCTGTGGCGGCAAAGGCAGATATTGTGTGTTCTGTACAGTATATGTTTTGGTATCGCTTAGGGTAATGTTTTTTCGTCAAATGGGACTAGCAGACGAACTTTTGCACCCGTGTTCCAACGTTAAAAACTGTATGAAGTTCAGTTTTCTGGGGAAAATAGTGTATGAAACCCCTTTATGTTGTTTAAATTGATGAGATGTGTGCATTTGGTTGCGTGTGATCTGTTTATTAAATGAAATATTGTTGAAAACTGACCGTCGGATTGCAGTCTGTTGTCGAAGGAACTGAGTGAAAAGAAGGGGAACTACTCTTGTCGCTAGACAAAGTATGAGTTACTTGCCTTGGGAAATTGCTTGTGATGAACGGTTTGAGCACGGCAGATCTAGATTCAGAAAACAACCGAACTCATGGATTTTATATGGAGATTCATGTGTTCAGGCCTGTAGTTGTTAATTTAAATGCGGTATGTTTGTATTGTTTGCTCCAGAGATGTATACTTCGTACATAAGAGCGTTCGGAACTTTTCAGTCGCAAAAAGTAGTACCGAAACAGAACAACCTCTCAACCCATTGCACTATCGAGGATTCAGGCTGTTGCTGGGTCGTTATTTGTTTGGTTGCTGGGTCATTATCGAAAAATAACTACCCCTACAAGTTTACAGAGGTAAAGAAGCAGAGGGGGGAATAAGATTCAATAACAGGTTAATCGTGAATACATGTGTCTTTCAGCTTCAGCACCCTGTAAATGTTTTGATATTGCTTCAGGCGACTTGGTGGTTTTTTTCTCTTCTTGATCTACTTTTCCACGGGGCATGTAATCCCGAAAGATACATTTCAAACAAAGTCGTGTCATTGTTACGAGACACACACACACAAAAATTGATTTATCATTGTAAAGAAAGTGTGGGTGTTTGTAGCAGGAAAGGTCATCAGGTTCTCTTTTCCATGGAAGACATGTTTGTTCTATTCTGCTTGCTTTTGCAAATCATGAGCAACCTTTAATGGTAACACACACACACACACACACACACACACACACACACACACACACACACACACACACACACACACATCATATATATATATATATATATATATATATATATATATATATATATGACTTGTGTCTGTCTGTGTGTGTGTGTGTGTGTGTGTGTGTTCGCGATGCACGGCCAAAGTTCTCGATGGATCTCAACTCAACTCAACTAACTCAACTCAAATTTATTAATACATATGGAAATTATGTTGTAACAATACTCATTTCCAATCAAAAGAATAAGAATGCATACTAAAAACAAGTCGCGTAAGGCGAAAATACAATATTTAGTCAAGTAGCTGTCGAACTCACAGAATGAAACTGAACGCAATGCCATTTTTCAGCAAGACCGTATACTCGTAGCATCGTCAGTCCACCGCTCATGGCAAAGGCAGTGAAATTGACAAGAAGAGCGGGGTAGTAGTTGCGCTAAGAAGGATAGCACGCTTTTCTGTACCTCTCTTTGTTTTAACTTTCTGAGCGTGTTTTTAATCCAAACATATCATATCTATATGTGTTTGGAATCAGGAACCGACAAGAAATAAGATGAAAGTGTTTTTAAATTGATTTGGACAATTTGATTTTAATAATAGTTTTTATATATTTAATTTTCAGAGCTTGTTTTTAATCCGAATATAACATATGTATATGTTTTTGGAATCAGCAAATGATGGAGAATAAGATAAACGTGCATTTGGATCGTTTTATAAATTTTTATTTTTTTTTACAATTTTCAGATTTTTAATGACCAAAGTCATTAATTAAATTTTAAGCCACCAAGCTGAAATGCAATACCGAAGTCCAGGCTTCGTCGAAGATTACTTGACCAAAATGTCAACCTATTTGGTTGAAAAATGAGGGCGTGACAGTGCCGCCTCAACTTTCACGAAAAGCCGGATATGACGTCATCAAAGACATCTATCAAAAAAATGGAAAAAAAATTCGGGGATTTCATACCCATGAACTCTCATGTAAAATTTCATAAAGATCGGTCCAGTAGTTTAGTCTGAATCGCTCTACACACACACACACGCACACACACACGCACGCACATACACCACGACCCTCGTTTCGAATCCCCCTCGATGTTAAAATATTTAGTCAAAACTTGACTAAATATAAAAATGATCACAGTCTCACTAACGCAAACAGTCATCCGTCAAGTCAAGTCTGCCAACACACAACTCACTCACACAACAACAACAGCAACAGCAATACAATTTAACAAAAACCCTAATTCCAATAACAAAAAGACGTCCAAGAGTCCACCTCCACATCCACGCACACACAAGATATACAAAGCACCACATGTCGACTAGAACACCGCACATTTGGACTACGGTAATACAGTTACTAAAAATACATACATTACAGATAACCCAGCAACAGAGTACAGTAATAATTATGACAGAGAAACATGATAGAGGCCTCTAACATCTGCTTCAAATTTGGTGGGCATATTCAGGTAGACACAGGACACAACCTGGTCGATGAGAATTTTCAACACGTGCTCTCAGCGCGCAGCGCTGAACCGATTTTGGTTCCACCTCAGCTACCCGGGCCCCCATACCGACACACCAAACCCGCTAGACCACATCACAACGCCAAAGTTCTCGGTGGATCTTTTTCAAATTTGGACACCGTATTCAGCTACACCTCGGACACAATATCATCGATGAGATATTTCAACACGTGCTCTCAGCGCGCAGCTCTGAACCGATTTTGGTTTTTGTGTTCATTTCACCATTACAAGTAACTCTTCCTTATCTTCTCCAGTGTTTTCCGTTTATCTCCCTTCCTTCGTGTGGCTTCAATCCATATTCCCGTTTCTAAGTTACTATTTTTAGAATGTCACTGCGCTGTCCAGAACGCTTCCCTTGCACCCGTAAGTTGTTCTTACTGTTAAAGTGAAAAGGTCGAATCAATTTATAGCCACGCGAAAAATACACTCTCACCTATCTCTATATATTTATAGATATATATATACATATATATATACGGCTTCTCTGTGTGTGTGTGTGTGTGTTTGTGTGTGTGTGTGTGGACAAAAACCTGTGTATTGTAGAGTTCTGTTTGTGATGTGGTCTAGCGGCTTTTGTCTGTCTGTATGTTCTGGCATTTGAGAAGCCACAACAGATAATATAGGGCTAAGAAATAAGCTCTAAAAATCTCAAGTTGTTCTTACTGTCAAAGTGAAAAGGCCGAATCAATTTATAGCCACGCGAAAAATACACTGTCACCTATCTCTATATATTTATAGATATTGATATACATATATATATACGGCTTCTCTGTGTGTGTGTGTGTGTGTGTGGGCAAAAACCTGTGTATTGTAGAGTTCTGTTTGTGATGTGGTCTAGCGGCTTTTGTGTGTCTGTAAGTTCTGGCATTTGCATATCAAATCAGTGGAGCCGAGTTTCCTTCTTTGGCCCATGCATTAGGATTCAGCAAGCTGTATATATACAAGATGTCAACAACCACCACTGATATAGCAGTATCCCTTCCTTATTAGCCCTCAAGCAATCCATTTAGGGAAAGCTGATGACAAGCCCTCTGCTGCCTTTCCGAGCTCTAAAACATCGCAGAACACAACCCTTGGCAGGAGTGTTTATGTTATCGCTCGGCCAGGAAAGAACAAATTTGCAAGCAAGACAAGGAAGAGAAATGAATTTCTGGCTGAAAATGTGCACAGTTAAGAAGTCACACACTGAGTCAGTTTAGTAGAAAGAGACATAGTCAGTACTATCAGGGCTGCTTAATAATAATACACACATTTTAAATCATCAGAATACACTCTCTGCAATCTTCTATACTGATTGCACAAAGAAACATTCAATGCGGAAGAAATCAGTTAAATACTGCTGTTTCCTACATGTCGAACCGGTACATAAGAATCACATTACACCGCCAACCGAAAGACCAAACTTGTCAAAGTTTTGTAAGTGAACACTACATCTTACAAGCAACAAAATATGCATGTTAGTGCATTTACACCTCCAGCATACATACAGATTAAACTTATTACGCTTAAAACAATATTTATGCTGTTTTCAAGAAAAAAAAGTGAGTGTGGTTTAAGCTTTTTGAATATTCCGCGCAAATTTCGATGCTCCGCCTTGCAAGGTCACGGCGGCCGCTAGCTGCTGAAATCTGTGGCACCATGCATAGGCGGTAAAGGCGCCTTCCTGTAACATTTACGTGGTTTTAAGTGTGTTTAACATTTCTCAGTTCCTGGAGCCCTTGCA
The DNA here is from genome assembly GCF_037325665.1 of Littorina saxatilis. Lineage (NCBI taxonomy): Eukaryota > Metazoa > Mollusca > Gastropoda > Littorinimorpha > Littorinidae > Littorina > Littorina saxatilis. Next base: position 27,099,299 of record NC_090257.1, read on the forward strand.
ATGATTATAATGATGACAAGAAGCAGAAGTTTCAAAGTAGTGTTACAAAATGTGGTTGTCTTGAAACAATTAACACAGGGTTTTTTCCATGTTGAGTGCAGCTGAGAATAGTTCTGTGTGAACTCAGTTATGCTGGTCCGCAGTAACCGAGCCGCTACTGTCGGAACTCGCGATAAAAGATAGGCCTAACCACAAAAAACACAATCGGCACTTTCTTGAAAAATCTTCCTTAATCTATTGGTATATATATGATATTACACTGACTAACCTTTTCATCTAAACCCTAGTTCTTCTTTACGAATGAATGTATTTTCTACTTTTGACGAGAAAAAAATAAAATGTATTCAGCTAGAGCCTATGCTTTCTTACTGCTGGGTCGGTGTCTGTAGCAGACGATACTTTGCCGCTCTGACAGAGAAACTGAATACAAGTCTAGAGTAAAGATAATGCAATGAACTTCGATATTTATCAACAGAGACAAAAGGTTCCTTTGGATATGCTTTCAAATAGAGATATTATATTCAGCAAGTATTTGTGTTGTTGAGTCAGTAGTGCATGATAACAGAGATGGGATAATATAGCCTACATTGATCATCTATCTACATAATTATGTCTGATCACTGATGATAAGTTGGAACTCCATTTTGACAATTTTAACACAGATGCATATATTTTCGGGAAAGTGGGTGAAACACTGTACACTTTTCTTGGCAGTGCGGCGGATCTATCCAATTATAATTAAATTCCAATCTTTAATCCCCCCCCCCCGGGCCTCTCTCCGGCTGCTGTTTCTAAAATCATCTTCTTTTATTTTGTTAATCTGTTTGGGGGGCTGGGGAGATTGTGTGCTTTACAGAGCTCTGTTAAACAGATTGCTATTTAACCTGTGTTACGGCCACTTCAGTGAATGCAACTCGGTTCATCCATACTGTGGCATACATAATCCCGTTTATTTAAGACGGAAGCACGTGACCATCCTGGCAATACTCTCTAAGATAGATAAAAGAAAGTGTTAGCAGATTATATTTCACAGTTTTGGTTTTAATCAATAAGTGCTTGAAGCGATTTTAAATTAGCATAATGATTACTGTGCAACTGAGATACTTTATCGAAGTTTTTAATACAACATTTTGATGCAGTCATGGCAACGCGTATGCTTCAAAATGTCGTCTGCAAAACCCCCACATACATAGCAAAAAAGCTCTGGTCTTCGCTTTGCAGACTTCTCCAAGAGTTTTTACTGAGACTCGGTTCCGAGATTCTGAATTATAAACAGTGGCCACCAGAGATAAACAACGCCAACTCGCCTGCAGGCTAGCGGCGAAAGACAAACCGTTTAACGCTTGACGAGCAGGGGCTAGTGTTTTGTCAGCACACGCTAAACAAAACAAGGCAGCTATAACACAGGACTGTGAGCTCTAATACTGAATTCGCCTCCACTGTTTTGATATGAAAAGCCACAACAGATAATATAGGGCTAAGAAATAAGCTCTACAAATTTCAAACCCGTTTGACAGGACTTCGCCTTCAACGGTGATTGTGGTGAACCGCCACGCTGTCTGTCTCTGTCTCGCGATTCACCCTGGCGAATTCCCCATTCCCAGTAACTCTTCCTTATCTTCTCCAGTGTTTTGCGCCTTCGTGTGGCTTCAATCCATATTACCGTTTCTACGTTACTATTTTTAGAATGTCACTGCGCTGTCCAGAACGCTTCCCTTGCACCCGTAAGTTGTTCTTACTGTCAAAGTGAAAAGGTCGAATCAATTTATAGCCACGCGAAAAATACACTGTCACCTATCTCTATATATTTATAGATATAGATATACATATATATATATATATATACGGCTTCTCTGTGTGTGTGTGTGTTTGTGTGTGTGTGTGTGGGCAAAAACCTGTGGATTGTTGAGTTCTGTTTGTGATGGAGTCTAGCGGTTTTTGTCTGTCTGTATCATTTTTCACATCAGGGGTCATATTTGTCCTCAGACTCAGCACGAGTAATTCACTGCAGTTGCTGGCCCGTAGAGTGCGTCTTTCACAAGCAGACATGCTGATTACATAGCGACTGCTTTAACGTACCTCGAGCTTACATAGCCAAGTCAGTGCTCAAAATACGATTTCTTCCCGAATTCCTGATGGTAAAGGGAGACAATCACATTTTGTGTGTGTTTTAACACACGACACAGCTCTCTTGGCATAGACCCAGAGAGGGCTTTTTTATCACTAGAGGGTGAGCTGAAGCTCACTCTTTGTCAAGGGACGCTTTTGTCATCCCTTCTTTTTTCTTTTAACAGTGCGAGACGCCTGCTCATACCAAAGCTTATTTTCTAGTCATTTCGCTTTTAGAGGGTCCTCTACCAAGGTCGCTCACAACTACACACAAACACACTGCTCTCTGAGTACTCCTCACTGCATTTGAACACCAAAAGGCCCTCACAATGGCCACTGCCACCTTTGTCATAAGCGACAAACCACCTTTGGCTACCTCTACCCCTGCTGAATCTATGGACAGCACATTGTGTTGCACACCCCGAAAAAGGTTAAGAGATTCCGACAGCTTCTCTCCAACAAGCTCAAAAAAGACAAAAGAGAGCTCAAACAACCACTCTGACGCTGACGCCAGTGTCAATAACCACAACGCAGCAGTGCCCCCAGAAGACGGGAACATTTCACCTTCCCAAAGCACAGAAGGCGATGACATTTTTAAAACTCAACGCCGCCGTCAGCGGAAGAAAAAAGCACCCATTGCTAACAGTGATGCCGAACAGGCTCTGCCTCAGCCACAGTCAAAAGTATCACAACCAGTCAAAACTGGGCCCCCTAGACACACAAAGTCAAAAAAGGTGACACCAAGTCTTCCTCCAACCTTTGCACAATACCCAGTCATTCTCACCAACGCGGCCACAGGTCCAGCTATGTTCTCGAAACTTGGGCCATCACTCCAGTGTCGTGTTTTGGTTGACGCGGTCGGTCAGATAGAAGAATTCTTGATTGCCTGCTGCAATGAAAAACAACAACATAAGCTTGCCAATCTCACCAGTCTCGCTCAAGTGCAAATAAGATGCACTATACCAGAGGCAACAACGGAAGGTGTCATCAGACCCATCCCACTCTCTGAAGACCTTGATAAACTTCAACAATCTCTTGAGAAAGTAAAATCTCTTCAGCGGTTAAAAAACCAGAAGGGGGAACTTACTCAAGCTGTCAAAATCACTTTTTTAAAGAAAACGCTACCAGATACAGTGAAGATAGTGAAAACCTTCTTTGCTGTCGAACCCTATGTGGCCCCAGTCAGAAGGTGTACTAAGTGCCAGAGATTGGGACATGGCTCCAAACAATGTAAAGCCAGACAAGACAAATGCCCAAGATGCGGTCAGAAGAAAGACCACCCGGTTGACAACTGTCCAAATGACAAACATTGCCTAAACTGTGGCGGTCCCCACTCGGCAGCTTACTTAGGCTGTCCTGAGCTAGTGCTCCGAAGAACAGCAAACAAAATCCGAGCAGCCAAATACATCCCATATGCAGAAGTAATAAGAAGAGCAAAGTTTGAAATAATGAAAAAACAAAAGAAAGACCCAGATACATCTAATGACTCTGATTCAGAAGTCGATGAGTGCTGGGTGCTGAAAATGGCAGGGGGGAAAAGTGCTCCTCGCGGTGCCAGCAAAGCAAAGAGAAACCTGGCTACCTCCCCAGCTTTCGTGGCTGAGATTGAAAAACAGGATTATAGCACTATCTGGCCAGAACCAACAACAAGCCGCATACGCACAGGAAATCAAGGCGGACCAAGCAACCCTCGTGGTGAAAACCCCATTTCAGAGCAAAATATCGCCCTCCAGAGACCTGGACAAAGAACTGACATAAACCCTACAAATAATGAGTCTACTGTTGCCCAGAAACTAAAATCAACACACAATGTAAAAAAGGCCCCCACAAAAGCAGCAGACAAAACAAAGACAAACAAACAGCCAACAACAAACAATGAGAAAAAGGTTGCTGATGCAGAATCTCAAACTTCTCCCACACACGATTATGATGACTTGTTCATGGATGAACCAAAGTTGATGATTGTTGAGGAAGATGAAACACAAAACACACCAAAGCCACAGTCCGAAGACTGCCTCAGACAACATATTTTAAAAGAAAGCTATGCAAAGATGAAGATGATGAGCGCCGAGAACTGCGGTGAGGTGTTCAAATTCGTCACTGGCATCCTAGCTGCACTAATTGAAGCAAAAACGAATGAAAGCCCCGAAAATGTTCTGACACTTCTGACAGGGCTATATACTGAAATATTTAAGCCAAAGGAAAATCCAACTCCACCAGCCTTAAATAAGATACTTACCACTCAATGCGCTCTTCTCGGCATTCAGGGAGGCAGATCTGTAACAGAGTCTCAACCCCTTGACAACACAATGACATAGAGAGTTGAGGGGCAGATCAAACCGTCACAACAGACTTTAGGTCTTCTGTGATTGAAATGGATTCAAGAATAAATATACTGCAGTGGAACTGTCGTTCCCTTAACACTGCTCTACCGTACCTTACTAATTATCTTAACCAAAACAACATGTTCAATGTATTATTGATACAGTCCCCACTCTGTCATGCGGGAAAACTCCCCTTCATATCTGGTTTCTTTTACCCACCCGTCACAGATTATCAGGTTGATGATACGAGCGGAGCACAAACTATCAAGTACACAGTAACCTATGTCAGAGACAATCTGAAGTACAATGTTCACCCAACCCCTGTTCCGGCCGACACAAAAATACATTCAAACCTAGTTGAACTTCTGCTGAATGATGGCCCATCCATCTTCTTATTAAACATATATAACAGAAACATTACCAAAGGCCCGATTTTAAGCTGGCTCCCAGAGCTCGACGGAAGACGCACCTGGGTGATCGGAGGAGATGTTAATGGCCGAAACCCCCTGTGGGATGCCAACTTCCCCGATCAGACATGTGCCGTGGGAAAGAGCCTTGCCACCTATATAACGCAATCAAATGTGTACTTACTAAATGACGGATCAGCAACCAGAATACCCGATATCTCAAACCAACACCCCTCCGCCATTGACATAACCTTGGTTAGTCCCACTCTCGGATTAACAACGGACTGGTGCGTTGTGTCAGATAAATTAAAAAGCGACCACTTACCAATCATGATATCCATTATTGGGAAATCACCACACACAGAGCCAGGTCCAAAAGCCTTAAAATACAATTATAAAAAGGCGGACTGGGCAGTTTTCAAGGACGCTGTCACTAAGTCTGCCGATGCACATACCTTCTTGGATGGCAATCCAGAGTCCCAAGAAAGTATCGACAACAAATATAAACAGCTAAGATCAAACCTGCTGAATGCAATGGAATTGTCAATCCCCAAAACAAAACCTTTTATCGGACCCAGTAGAACTGATCAGAGCCCATGGTGGACAGAAGAATGCAGAACAGCCATCAGGTTAAAAAGAACTGCAAAAGAGACGTATGATCGCTTCAGGTCTGCACAAAACCACAACAATATGAAATCAACTGAAGAACAATGTGACAAAATTATAGACAAAGCAAAAAAAGAATATTTTGAAAACATGTCCAGCAAAGTGAGCGATTACAGAGATGCTGGAAAAATTTGGACCAAAATAAGGAAATTCAAATGCAGACACAAGCAGGCTGAACGTCCTCTTATGCACGAAGGAAAAAAATATGAAAGCCTTCCTGAAAAAGCAGAACTGTTTGCAGATATTTTTGCAGCAGCAAGCCAAACAGATAAACTGTTATGTGAGCAGGAACTCTTCCGTAAGAAGTGGGAGGATAAACAGGACTTAAACGACCCAGAACTCAACCCTTCCTTAAAAATAAATGCTCCCTTATCCATTCAAGAACTGAAAACGGCTATAGCATCGGTGACAAAAGTCCGATCCGCCTGTGGTTCTGATCCAATAAACTATCAGGTCATACAACATTTACCAAACCAAGGATTAAATCTTTTACTGGATTTTTATTCAACATGCTGGAAGTCTGGCCTGATTCCCTCAGCTTGGAAAGAGGCTGTTGTGATCCCCATTTTAAAGCCTGGAAAACCAAGAGCTGACCCTTCCAACTGGCGCCCTATATCTCTGACCTCCCATCTGAGCAAAATCTATGAAAGAATACTAAAATCCAGACTAGAAGATGAAATGGAAAGAAAAAAGGTAATACCCCTGTGCCAAGCCGGTTTCCGTCGAGGCAGGGGTGTCTCGGATCACATTGTAAAACTGTCCTCCAAAATTAAGAAAGCTCTCTCACGCAAGAAGTCTCTCTTTGCTGTCTTTTTTGACATCAAAAAAGCCTACGATACAGTATGGCACCAACGATTGTTGTTCAAATTGAAGCAATTAGGCATCAGTGGTAAGGCAAAAAAAAAAAAATGTCTGTTTAGGGTAACCCGACCGACCCTATCGATTTGGCGCCGACCCAAAAACTTTTTTTTGATTTCAAAAAAAAAAGAAAAAAAAGAGGTAAAAATGCTAAAAAGAGACATTTGGCGTTTCATTAGGAACGAAAGTGAGCGTCGCGCGCCATACTGGAATATACGTTAGTTTTGAAACATGTATTCATCAAATATAAGAAGTGAATGTTCAGCCAACATAGCATTTACACACACACAAAAACAAAAACAAAAAAAACAAAAAAAACAAAAATACCTACCTACCGACCCTACTTTTTTGGGTCATGTTACCCTAAACAGACATTTTTTTTTTTTGGCCTAATATGTTTCAATACATAAAAAGCTTTCTACTGAACAGATCCTTTCAAACTGATTATAAAGGTGCCAAATCATCCACTCGCAAAGTTGACATGGGAGTGCCACAGGGCTCAGTAATAGCACCACTGCTTTTTAGCATTATGCTGCATGACATATCGACAATTAAAACACATGGAGCCGAACTGACGCTTTATGCGGATGATATTGCTCTATAGATGCAAAGAGTATCAAAACAAAACCTATAAAACAGAACACAAATTCTCTAAAGAGTGGCAAACAGCTATAGATAACATTGCGAACTATATGCGGGAGAATGGCTTCACTCTCTCTGCCGAGAAAACTGTATTCGTTGTCTTTACAAACCGAAAACTGGAAGATCGAGAAAAGATACAGTTCTCACTAGATAAATCTGTTGTCTCACCCAGTCAGCAGGTGAAATATCTGGGCGTACTTTTCACCTCAAATGGACTATGGACTGCTCACTTAAAGTATCTCTTAAGCAAAGCAAATAAGACCATCAACCTTCTTAAAATACTGGCTGCCCAACCATGGGCAAAGTGCCCAGTTATTCTAACAAACATCACCAGAGCTCTTATAAGATCAAGACTATCATATGGACAGGAGGCCTACTTCTCGTCGGCTCGAAAATGGCTTGATAAGCTACAGTCAGCGGAGTGTCGTGCCCTTCGGCTTGCCCTCGGACACCCAAGGCATTCAAAGCAGGCCATTGTATATCACCAAGCAGGATTCCTCCCTCTTGACATGTGGCGGCGTAAGTGCTGCGCAGATTACAATGTTCGAGCCAACACAGTGCAAAACTCAACAAAAGAGGAGCTACAACCGCATTACAATCATATCCAAAACAAAAAGGCCCACTTTGGCACTACTTTCTCCTCACTGGCTCAATTCAATGCTTCACTCTTTAGTGAAATCAGTGTCGACCCAAATGATGTGGCCCAAAACCCAATATCTCGTGATCCCTCATGGACAATGAAAGAAATGAATTTTGACACAGAATATTGTACAGCTACAAAGGATGATCAGTTATTACTAAGGACACAAGCCCTTGAGCACATTGATACTGTATACAAAGGCCATGTTCATGTTTACACAGACGGGTCAGTGTTGGAGGACAAGAAGGCTGGCGCAGCTTTTGTAATCCCCAGCGATGACATGACTGGGAAATTTAAACTGTGCAACAGAAACTCAATCTTCTCAGCTGAGCTCCTTGCCATCTGCATGTCGCTTGTTCATCTCAATCTCAAGAACACTCCTCCTCAAAAGATAGCTATATTCTCTGACTCCAAAGCAGCCATTGAAGCATTAAGATCTAACAAAAGATCAAAAAGACATGATCTTGTCATTGCCATAAAGGAGCTGGAAAATAAAATTATAAAAAAAGGAAGCGAGATTAACCTGGTCTGGTGTCCAGCACACGTGAACGTGCCTGGCAACGAGAAAGCGGACAAAGCCGCTAAAGAAGCTGCCCAAGGCATAGGCGCCTCCGAGGTAGACCTGCCATTGTCTGCTTCTGAGATCAGTAGCCTTACAGACTCTCTTCTCTGGAGAGAATGGAGGAACAAATATATGCACAAGGCTATAAGCTCTGGCTGGCTCATTCGGGAAGCCCCATCAAAACAGATGAACACCTATAATGCATGCCCACGTGTAATAAAAAGGATTAACCGCCTAAGGGCAGAAGCTGGGAATTACCAATTTCTAGAGCTTAAATGTACCTGTCAATCCGACCTCACCATTGCTCATTTGACTTTGGAGTGTGATTTGAACTCATGCCACTTTCAACCCCTGACTCAGTTTATAAACTCAAATAGAAATATTCTGCCAAATACCTCAAAGGAAAAATTAAGCTATCTTTTAAGTTTTAATAAAGACCTTGGGTGGCAAGGTCCCAAACTTATCGCTGGACTTATGCACACGCACCCACTTGGTCCCTGGATATGAAGAGACGTTGCTGCGGCTGACGCCATTGCTTCTCATACAGCTACTATATATTTTTATCAGAACTTTTAAAAATACCATTTTATATCCAAGTATCTCTTAACACCATTTTTAATTAGATGAGCGAGAGTGTGCGGGGGGCGGGAGGGTGGTGAACCACTGTACATAAAGGGAAAGTTTGTGTGCGTGCCTGTGTGTGTTCTTAATCTAAGACAAATGTCGCCAATGTTTTTACAGAGTGACGTTAAATAAACGATTTTATCATCATCTGTCTGTATGTTCTGGCATATGAGAAGCCACAACAGATAATATAGGGCTAAGAAATAAGCTCTAAAATTCTCAAACCCGTTTGACAGGACTTCGCCTTCAAAGGTGATTGTGGTGAACCGCCACGCTGTCTGTCTCTGTCTCGCGATTCACCCCGGCGAAGCCGGGTATTCCTCTAGTATCTATATCTATATATATATACGACTTGTGTCTGTTTGTGTGTCTGTGTGTCTGTGTGTCTGTGTGTCTGTGTGTCTGTCTGTGAGTTCGCGATGCACGGCCAAAGTTCTCGATGGATCTGCTTCAAATTTGGTGGGCATATTCAGGTAGACCCGGGACAGGACACAACCTGGTCGATATTTCAACACGTGCTCTCAGCGCGCAGCGCTGAACCGATTTTGGTTCCACCTCAGCTATTTTGGTTCCACCTCAGCTACCCGGGCCCCCATACCGACACACCAAAGCCAAAGTTCTCGGTGGATCTTTTTCAAATTTGGACACCGTATTCAGCTACACCCCGGACACAATATCATCGATGAGATATTTCAACACGTGCTCTCAGCGCGCAGCGCTGAACCGATTTTGGTTTTTGTGTTCATTTCACCATTATAAGTAACTCTTCCTTATCTTCTCATCTTCTCCAGGTTTTCAGCGTTTACCTCCCTTCCTTCGTATGGTGCACTATATGAGTGGGGCGTCTTCGGATATTCCCGGCGTTCTGTTACTATTTTTAGAAGGTCACCGCAGTGTCCAGAACGTAAATTGGACCCGTAAATTATCCTCACTGTAAAAGTGCAAAGGTCGAATCAATTTATAGCCACGCGAAAAATACACTGTCATCTATCTCTCTATAGATACGGCTTCTCTGTGTGTGTGTGTGTGTGTGTGTGTGTGTGTGTGTGTGTGACTCTCTATGTGAGCAACACCTGGGGATTGTTCAGTTCTGTTTGTGATGTGGTCTGGCGGCTTTTGTGTATTTGTATGTACTGGCCTTCCTTTGAAAAGCCATAACAGTTCAAAAGGGCTTACAGATAAGCTATAAATTGCTCAATCCTATTTGAGTGGAGTTCGCCTCCAAAGGTGATTAATACGGTTACATTCGTCGACAAGGATGGGACTCGATATGGTCAGGAATGGCATTATGGCCACTGAATCATTTTCGTGCTGTTCCCATTCCACGAATCTGGGAGGGACCTAAGCTTGGCGGGTCCGCATTGTTCGGACCCGGCGAAGCCGGCGTACGGCTCTAAGTACTTAGCGAAGCGGGTATTCATTCTAGTATATATATATACGACTAGTGTCTGTGTGTCTGTGTGTCTGTCTGTCTGTCTGTCTGTGCGCGATGCACGGCCAAAGTTCTCGATGGATCTGCTTCAAATTTGGTGGGCTTATTCAGAGAGACCCCGGACACAACCTCATCGATGAGATATTTCAACACGTGCTCTCAGCGCGCATTGCTGAACCGATTTTGGTTCCACCTGAGCTACCCGGGCCGCGAATTTGCGATTCCTAAACGCCCCACTGAACGACTGACGTCACATGTCGCTTCGGTCTTTTCCGGAGGAACACCGCGTGTACATAATACACACTTCGATCGCGTAGCACTGCCATTGCACATTTTCGCAACGAAAACCGTGCCACTGTTTCATTCATCTTGGCGTGTTAAATCTGAAAGCAATATAAGTGAACGAACAATTGAAAACATATCACGTTACTAAACTGTAGCTCAGTGTTTCCGTGTGACGTGTAAGTGTTCAAATATCTGCTGTATCAGGGAAGCCGATTTGGTTTCACCTGAACGTGACGACTGCGAGAGGCGAGCGCAAACCGTTGTGTTGTTCAGAAATGGTGTTCCCTTTGATATTTTAGTGGACATTTAACTTCAAATGCAACCTTTCTTAGCCGTAGAGTTGGTAACAGAATCTTCATGCGCGAGAAACGCCACATACGACGGAGTAACCCTGAAATGCCTTCACTTTTGTAGCCCTGTCTGTCAGTTGCTGTCGTAGCCTAGTGGTTTGTGCTCCAGCTTGAAGGTCAGCTGACTCGGGTTGGACTCTCTTCCTGGTTACAGTTTTTTTCTTGTTTGCTTTATTTTTGTCATCTATTTTGTGTCCTTAACTCCACCCTTCAATCTTTTCAACCCTGATGCATTCCGTTTATTTTTTTATTTTTTTTAAACCATTTCCCCCAAAGCGGTTTAGCACGGTGGTATCGAATGAAAACGCGATTACACAAAGCTCACATGTGCACAGTCTGCAAACTAAACGGCGTGGGCTCACCGTATTAGCCAATAACAAGCACACATCATTAAACCGCAGCGCAAAGCGTAAACATTAGTACAACTTGAAAAAATCAATAGGCCTATAGTTACCAGAAACAAAACCGTGCTCACGGCTGTTTCTTTCAGCCTGCCTGCCCACACTCAGTTTCCCGAAACTTTCCCTGCTGCCAGCGAGCGCTGATAAGCGCAGCGACAGCCCAACTCAACTCAACTCAACTCAACTCAACTCAAATTTTATTGGCTTCAATTTTCAAAGAAGAATTTGTCTTGCGCTTGGGAGAAAGTAAGAGTATAACATATAAAAACAGCATTCATATCACATTTCATGTATCACACACAGTAATCACTAGTATAAGCCTACAATTATCACATTTGTACCTGTATCATACATGCAAATAAATAGTATCACATTTCCACGTATCACACACAATATATACATTACATAACATACAGCAAGCTTCCATCTCCCGCGCCCCCCCCCCCCTCCCACACATACATATCCTCGCACGTGCGTCGACTCCATACAAATGACATCATCAGTCCATTAACTAAAATGCACAATGACTAGTAGTGGGTACATGATACTTAATACGTGCTCAACTAGACCTGCTAACTAAAATAATAACAGAAACAAAAACAAGGACTGGGCACAACATTTACACGTGTGTGACCTACTTACATCAGGTGCCTGTGATCTATAAATAACAATGATTGCGTTTAAAGTAAAACATGAATAATGCCGATGTTTACTAACAATGAATACATAACAACTAAGATAAGAATGTAAGTGCTTTCATAATATGATTATTTTATAAAACACAGTGGGGAAATTTGGAAAATAATTTTTATACGAAACTGCGCACATCGAGTCGAGCTCTGTAGCGTGTGTGTTCGGAGGCCGGAGTTCTAAAATTACCACAGCGTGGGAAATTGATAACAGCGGTTGTGTGGCACAGGCATATCACAGCTGGGAAAACGTGTACTTTTTGTTTGTTACCTTTACTTATCGTCTCGTTTGTGTGGCTATTGCAAAACGGACATCAGCTGAGAGAGGACATTCTGACCTACACATCGATGCCAAACACGATGTGAATGGTTTTCAAGAGTCTGCACCACAGAGAGTTTGAATAAAGAGGAAAAATCAGGGCTGGGTCGTGTGTTTGATTGTGTGTGTGAGACATGCAACATTTAAACAACAATAGAGATCGAACTATAGTTCTCACAACAAGGAAACATGCATGCTGACAAAGTTTAGCATGCCTTGAATAAGAACAACTGACCTGTATTTAGTCTCTCTGATGGGGGGTGGTCGTTGCGGGGCTCAGAAATAGGTCACTGACACGCTATTAGCTGGCCGAGGGGAGGAAGGTATAACGGTATTCCACAGGCACTCGCTTAGCCCACTCAGCTTACAGTGCAGGGATCACAGAGTTCCACTCATGTCAGATCGACACAGTTGTCACTATAGCACGGTTGTCGATATTACACAGATTATTGAGTTCACGAAGCAAAAAGACTGAACATTAATGTCAAACACACTTTGTAATTCATGCCAAAAACACTTTTATGGCATGACAAGTAACAGGACGACAGTACGTAGAAATGCAGTTTATGTTGTTTTCCTCTTCTGTACAGCTGGTATCACAGAGTGGAGTGCAGGTGACACGAGGGTCATATGCTCGGTCATTATTAACCTGAGCTTTGCCTCCTCCGTTTGCAGTCCGTATGTTCTGCTTTTTAAAATGTTTACTGTGGCGTGTGTTTCTTCTCCTCCCTGTTCGCCGTGCAAAGCAAGACCAAAGCCCCAATCCCTCATGAAGTCAATACAGTGACACTCCAAGATGTGAAGTTTGGGAATAATTTTGCTGGGGAAGTTGAGCCGAAAGAATGTCATGTAGCCATTGATGTTTTTAGCCATGCTTTGCAAGGTGTTGACAGTTCTGTAGGGTTGCTTGTGAGATACATCTCTGTGGATTTGGGAGTACAGTTCGTTTAGTGTCTGGAACTTTTCGCTGATGTCATCTGCCTGTGCATGCAAAGTGTGGTCGTCTGTAGACTGCATGGCATTCCTGATGACACTAGCTGTCACAGATGTCTTGATACACGCCGTCTTTCAGGTAACGATGGCAGTGGTTGCCAACAAACGACCTGCCGTGGTAGGCTTGTATGGTTATTTTGTTTTTCTTCAGGGCTATGTCGAGGCCAGATGTTGTTGGGCCACACAGGAATGACAAATCTGCTTCTTCTTTCAAAACTTTCTACAGCCACGTATTCTGCAGATACGATGTAGTCTCTCTTCGTGTAAATCTCTTGTATGTAGACGATCTTCCATTGCTACCCGTTATATCGTACGTGTCACGCTCACGATGTAACTTTCTCACACTATTAACACACACGTGAAAAAACATTAACTGTCACGTTTTTCTTCTTTTTCTTTCCTTCTTTGATTCCTTCTTTATTTCAACAAAGGTTGGTCTCCAAAACAAAAGAAGTAATAGCTAGCACAGACCAGAACAAACCGTTTGTTGCACGTTTGTTGATTAAAATCAACAACGAAATGAACAAATAAAACTACACTGGCATACCTTGGTATTCAACACTACACAAACATTAAAGTAAATCTCCTCAAATGCTGTTTTGAACAGTCAACAATCTATGAACAACTCAGTAAATGTAATCCGCCGAACTGAATGTTGAAGCAAGTGTATCCTTTATTCTAACTGCATGGTGTGAACATCTCCCTGGGGGTATCTTATCTTGGCGAAGCAGTCTACAAATTCCACGCTACTCAAGCCCCCCCCCATTCGTTTCAATTAGCTGTGCGAATGTCTGGCATCGGTCACCATGGTACCGTTATACCTTTCACCCCTCGGCTAGCTAGTAGCGTGTCAGTGACCTATTTCTGAGCCCCGCTACAACTACCCCCCATCAGAGAGACTAAATACAGGTCAGTTGTTCTTATTCAAGGCATGCTAAACTTTGTCAGCATGTATGTTTCCTTGTTGTGAGAACTATAGTTCGATCTCTATTGTTGTTTAAATGTTGCATGTCTCACACACACAATCAAACACACCACTCGAGCCCTGATTTTTCCTCTTTATTCAAACTCTCTGTGGTGCAGACTCTTGAAAACCATTCACATCGTGTTTGGCATCGATGTGTAGGTCAGAATGTCCTCTCTCAGCTGATGTCCGTTTTGCAATAGCCACACAAACGAGACGATAAGTAAAGGTAACAAACAGAAAGTACACGTTTTCCCAGCTGTGATATGCCTGTGCCACACAACAGCTGTTATCAATTTCCCACAGCGTGGTAATTTTAGAACTCTGGCTTGGGCTGGCGCTGCCCAGCTAGCAAGCTTTCGTCGGCCGACTGACGATTTCAGTCGGGTGACGTCGTCAAATGTCGTGTGTCGACGTCCGTTGTCGCGCCGATATCGTTTTGACTGTGTGTAAAACTCGGCAAATGTACGTAATAAACCCCGACATCGTCCCGACGCAATGTTGCTGTCGATAAAAATATGCAGAGTTACGGGAGATAACAACTTGAATTTATTATCATTATTTTAGCATTTGTTACGTCCCCTGTTCAAGCGTCGGGAACGGCGTGACATGACTCTGCAAATGCGAAACTAAATTATTCATATTTGTTGACTTTTTCACATAGGAGTAGGATAATTAATTGTAAGTTTTGTTTGTATATTTGCAATCAAATACAGCATGAGCTCAAACCATGAGTTTTACATTTTAAAAATACGCCATCATATATACTTGAAATACTCTAATAGCTTTCCTTACGGTACAAACAAGATTGAGTGTAAACATGGCCGGCTAGCTGCTACTTTCCCGCGTGAGCGAAGTTTATTTGTTTTCTTAGTTCAAGTTAATATCGAAAGAAGAGACATTCTTGCGAATGTTGGACAGCACATTGATGATTATGTTATCCGAGACGAATGTCGCCTCGGGATCTCAATCTGAGTGCTGGTCCCAGTGCCACGTGGTGGCGGTGATAGTTGACAAGTTAAAATTGTGTAGCCAAGGACGGATGGAAACCTACAGGTGTGTTCAAGCTGTTAACGTCAACTCGAGGACAACCGACGGATCCAGCGAGTAAGTGATTTTGGTTTTTTTCTCTTTAATGTTAGTTTTGCTGTTATACAGTGGGGGGGGGGGGGGGAGTACATACTGCTGTATCTGTAGATGTAGATGTAGGTGTTTTGTCCTGTACAGTGGGGGGGGGGGGGGGTGGAATACATACTCATGATACTGCTGAATCTGTAGCTTTAAGTGTGGTTTGCACTGTTACACTTGGGGGGTGGGGTGTATGTATACTGATGTATCTGTAGCTGTAGGTGTGTGTATTGCATTGTAACACTTGGGGGGGGGGGGGTACATACTGATCTATCTGTACCTGGTGGTGTGTTTTGCACTGATGCACACCAATCTTACATGGTCCAATCTTACATGGTCCAACCTTACATGGTCCAAACCTACATGGTCCAATCTTACATGGTCCAATCTTACATGGTCCAACCTTACATGGTCCAATCTTGCATGGTCCAATCTTGCATGGTCCAATCTTACATGGTCCAACCTTACATGGTCCAACCTTACATGGTCCAATCTTACATGGTCCAACCTTACATGGTCCAATTGCCCAACCTTACATGGTCCAATCTTACATGGTCCAATCTTGCATGGTCCAATCTTGCATGGTCCAATCTTGCATGGTCCAACCTTACATGGTCCAACCTTACATGGTCCAACCTTACATGGTCCAATCTTACATGGTCCAACCATACATGGTCCAACCTTACATGGGCCAATCTTACATGGTCCAATCTTACATGGTCCAACCTTGCATGGTCCAATCTTACATGGTCCAATCTTACATGGTCCAATATTACATGGTCCAACCTTACATGGGCCAATCTTACATGGTCCAATATTACATGGTCCAATCTTACATGGTCCAATCTTACATGGTCCAATCTTACATGGTCCATATATATATTATTGGACCATGTAAGATTGGACCATGTAATATTGGACCATGTAAGATTGGACCATGTAAGGTTGGACCATGTAATATTGGACCATGTAAGATTGGACCATGTAAGGTTGGACCATGTAATATTGGACCATGTAAGATTGGACCATGTAAGGTTGGACCATGTAAGGTTGGACCATGTAAGATTGGACCATGTAAGATTGGACCATGCGTGACCCAACATAGTTTAAAATCGTCACCACGAGTTTTCGTCACACCCAACAATTCAAAGTGTGGTGCAACACACGAACACTATCCAATGTTTTAGCCATTGGTTTGGATGAGCACGACAAACATTTCGTCTGCTTCTAAAGGTGCTACCGCCTCAGAACCGCAGGCGCGAAGAAAAGTTCGCAGGGATTTCCCGATTGCATAACCGGAAACGAAAGGGATCGCTACGAACTAAGTTTCGTTGGTCAATCTAAAGCTCGCTAATAAGCACCATTGTACTTCCTATGTCTTGAATTAACAGCTTTGTGTTGCATGACCTTGGATGACCTTGACCTTGGGTCAAGGTCACATGTATTTTGGTAGGAAAAATGTGTAAAGCAGTTCTTAGTGTATGATGTCATTGCTAGGTTTAGTTATTTGACCTTGACCCTGAAGGCCAAGGTCATGTAAAGGTCAAGGTCAAGCATGTGAGTCGTATGGGCTTTGCCCTTCTTGTTTATACTGCTGTAGCTGTACGGGGAGGGGGGGTATACTGCTGTAGCTGTTAGTGATTTTTGCACTGTTACACGGGGGGTGGGGGGGGGGGGTGGGGGTGGAGTACATACTGCTGAATCTGTAGCTGTAAGTGTGGTTTGCACTGTTACACTTGGGGGGTGGGGTGTACATACTGATGTATCTGTAGCTGTAGGTATTGCATTGAAACACTTGGGGGGGGGTGTACATACTGATCTATCTGTAGCTGTAGGCGTGTTTTGTACTGTTACACTTGGGGGGGGGGGGGGGCGGTTTGTACATACTGATGTAGCTGTAGGTGTGTTATGTACTGTTACAGTAGGCGGGGAGGGGGGGGGGGTTGAACATACTGCTGTATATGTAGCTGTAGGTGTGTTTTGCACACAGGGGGGGGGGGGGGGGGGGGGGGTTGTACATACTGCTGTATCTGTAGGTCTAGGTGTGTTTTGCACTCTACACGGGGGAAGGCGGTTGAGTGTTGTACATACTGCTGTATCTGAAGCTGTAGGTATGTTTGGTACTGTTACAGTGGTGGCAGCGGGGGGAGGGGGATGTACATAATTCTGAATCTGTAGCTGTAAATGAGTTTTGTACTGTTACAGTGGTGGGGGGGGGGGGGGTTGGGGGTTGTACATACTGCTGTAGCTGTAGGTGTGTTTTGCACTGTTACTAAGGGGGAGGGGAGGTGTACATACTGCTGTAGCTGTAGCTGTAAGTAATTTTTGCACTGTTACACTTGGGGGGTTGTATATACTGCTGAATCTGTTGCTGTAGGTGTGTTTTATACTGTAATACTGAGGGGGGGGGGGGTGTATACGGCTGTATCTGTAGCTGTATGTGTGTTTTGTACTGTTACAGTGAGGGCGGTAGGGGCGGGGGGTTCTACATACTGCTGTATCTCTAGCTGGTGATTTGTTTTGCACTGTTACACTGGGGGGGGGGGGGGGGTTGTACACACTGCTGTATCTGTAGGTTTGTTTTCCACTGTAACACTGGGGGGAGGGGGGGTTATACTGCTGTAGCTGTAGCTGTAAGTGAATTTTGCACTGTTACACTTGGGGGGGGGGGGGGTGGTGGTGGTACATACTGCTGTATCTGTAGCTGCACCCAGCCAGCAAGACATTAGCGGCCGATAGTCGGCCGAACACCCTTCAAAAAGGCGGGCAGGTGACGTCAAAAGATACGACGCGGGTGTTGGCCCGACTAACTTTTGCAAAGAGGCAACGAGGCGGCCGACAGGCGGCCGAACACCTGTACTATGGCGGCACGCATCCGGTCCGATGTTAATCGGCCCGATGGCTTGTTGGACCTGCGGCCCGACACCTTATGCCGACATCGTCCCGATGTCTTCCCGCTGAAATCGATATCTTCCCGATGTCGGCATAAGGTGTCGGACCGCAGGTCAAACAAGTCATCGGGCCGATTGACATCGGACCGGATGCGTGCCGCCATAGTGCAGGTGTTCGGCGGCCTATCGGCCGCATCGTTGCCTCTTTGCAAAAGTTAGTCGGGCCAACACCCGCGTCGTATGTTTTGACGTCACCGGCCCGACTTTTTGAAGGGTGTTCGGCCGATTATCGGCCGCTAATGTCTTGCTGGCTGGGTGCGCGTATCAGCGCTCGCTGGCAGCAGGGAAAGTTTTGGGAAACTGAGTGTGCGGCCTGAAACAGGCGTGCATGCTTCGCACCGAACAGTTCGACAGTGACTAACCTACTGACCGAACCGCACCTCTCGCTTGTGACAGTCGCTCATGATACAACCATTCTTTTGCCGAGTCTGATATTGATCTTCATAAAACTATGTGTAAGTGTAACAAAAGAAAAAAACTAATTTCTTTCATATTGCCTGAATAATAACATTATTAACTGATAATCAAGGTGGCATCGCCGATTGACTGCAAGTGCAACGCGATCGAAGTGGCACGCGGTGTTCCTCCGGAAAAGGCCGAAGCGGCTGTGACGTCGGTCGTTCAGTGGGGCGTTTAGGAATCGCAAATTCGCACCCGGGCCCCCATACCGACACACCAAAGCCAACGTTCTCGGTGGATCTTTTTCAAATTTGGACACCGTATTCAGCTACACCCTGGACACAATATCATCGATGAGATATTTCAACACGTGCTCTCAGCGCGCAGCGCTGAACCGATTTTGGTTTTTCTGTTCATTTCACCATTCCCAGTAACTCTTCCTTATCTTCTCCAGTGTTTTGCGTTTATCTCCCTTCCTTCGTGTGGCTTCAATCCATATTCCCGTTTCTACGTTACTATTTTTAGAATGTCATTGCGCTGTCCAGAACGCTTCCCTTGCACCCGTAAGTTGTTCTTACTGTCAAAGTGAAAAGGTCGAATCAATTTATAGCCACGCGAAAAATACACTGTCACCTATCTCTATATATTTATACATATACATATACGGCTTCTCTGTGTGTGTGTGTTTGTGTGTGTGTGTGGGCAACACCTGTGGATTCTAGAGTTCTGTTTGTGATGGGGTCTAGCGGCTTTTGTCTGTCTGTATGTTCTGGCATTTGAGAAGCCACAACAGATAATATAGGGCTAAGAAATAAGCTCTAAAATTCTCAATCCCGTTTGACAGGACTTCGCCTTCAAAGGTGAGTGTGGTAAACACACACACACACACACACACACACACACACACACATGCACCAACTGAGAGGTCAACGCTTATGTACAGACTGGCGTTTCCCGCAAAAGACACTGAATTTACAGTCTGAATGTTTAATTCCTTTACTGGACCGATTTCACTCGTTCTGTGAATTGATGAAGTTCACGTTACCCCTGGAGCAAAAAAGTAGAACTTCTCCTCATTTGATTTATTTGTAGCAGTCCACTTTCTATTTATCCAAGCGGATAGGCAGTGAATGATCGTCCAATGCAAGGTACTCCCCAGGGACTGTGTTTTCAGATGGTGGAACACAGGAAAAGTAGATGACAGTAAAAAAGCATTCAAACATCAATGTTATTGTGGTCTCATGTTTTAAATATTGGCTGAGAAGGTTTTGTCAATAATAATACACACAGACACATCCTCACAAACACACACGAACTGTGGTCGCATTCCTATAGCATTGTTCTGAGGAAGAAGAACAAAACTAGTTTGGTATGCACATGCATTCTTTTATAAATCAATATTATTTAGTAGGCCTAAAACTACAAAATTATGAAAATGTATTTCAGAGAGAGAGAGAGAGAGACAGAGAGAGACAGAGAGAGAGACAGAGAGAGAAAGAGAGAGAGAGAGAGAGAGAGAAAGAGAGAGAGAGAGACAGAGAGAGAAAGAGAGAGAAAGAGAGTAAGAGAAAGACAGAGAGAGAGAGAGAGAGAGAAAGAGACAGACAGACATAGATACAGAGAGAGAGAGAGAGGGAGACAGAGAGAGAGGGAGAGAGAGAGAGAGAGAGAGAGAGAGAGAGAGAGAGAGAGAGAGAGAGAGAGAGAGAGAGAGAGAGAGAGAGAGAGAGAGAGAGAGAGAGAGAGAGAGAGAGAGAGAGAGAGAGAGAGAGAGAGAGGGGGGGGAAAGTAAGATTGTAACAGTCATTTCGTAAAGATGTTCAGAAGTCGACTAGCTGTATTATAGTGTCAGTAGCGGAAAACGTAGTCGTAGTCTGAGTCTACAAATGCTGTCAAAATTAGGACATTCAACAACAAACAAGTAAAACATAGGGGAAGGTTGCCTAATATGGACCACTGCCTAATATGGACCACCTCCTGTTCTAACACACTAACGGTGCTAGAGCGCTCAAAACAATTGCATTCGCTGTATTCATCCTCTCTCTCTTCAAAACTGTTGCAGAAAAAACAAACCCCCAAACCATTAGGCTTTTTCTCCTTTTTGCACTTTCGGTAGCGTTCACCCTAAATGTTGTGACGCCTAAATCGGACTAGTTTTTGTCAACAGCCAAAGCCGTTATCACACAAAAAGTGCTATATAAGACAGCTAAGACTGTATTTGTTACGTTGTAGCAGGGTTGACCCCTGAGTTTCTACTGCAAACAAAAAATAATAGGAAAAAGTATGCGTGTGTTGCTTGATATGGACCTCCTTGTACACAAAATAAACAAATTAAAGCTAAAGGCTGGTTTCATTGATTAATTAAGAAGTTTGCTGAAGATAACCTTTATCTAGCCCTCGAGCTTTCAAAAAAATAGAACAAATAGTCTTTTTTACGTGGGAGTTGATAATTTCATTTATTTTCACCCTGTTTCTTAAGTTTCCTGATGTGCTGCAAATAATGTTCTCATCAACCAGAAACAGAAATCTAAAGCATATTTGAATTAGTCTGACTTGCACACTATGTTGTATCATGTTATTTGGAAATATAGGGGGCTTTTTACAGTGATTTGTGAAGGCCGCTTCACTGGTCCATATTAGGCGCCTAGACTCCTAATATAGACCATTTGAGATGTTTCTGTATCTAATTTTTGCTGAATATCTATCAAAGCTTATTCACTCTAATTCGGCATAACGGTTACATTAAGAGTAGGACTGTCAAACACAAAATGAAACTTCTTCATTGACCAGATTGTGTCCGGGATCTACCTGAATATGCCCACCAAATTTGAAGCAGATCCATCGAGAACTTTGGCCGTGCATCGCGAACGCACAGACACACACAAGCCGTATAGATATAGAGAAGATTTGTTCGTTATGTCAGTCGTTTCTTCAAAGAGTGTCTTTTATGTCTATATTTGATGAGTTTGAATGTTCCTTCAACGGAATTATGAGTGTCCCAATATTCTTCTGAGAAATTAAAATATCGCTTCAAGACTGTATCAGTGATTTAATTGTATAAGAAAGATGTGCAGCTAAATCGGCGAAGATCCAACTGTGTGCGTAAATAAAAGGAACGGGACGTGCTGTGCGATATCGAATGTGTTTTAGTGTGTGTGTGTGTGTGTGTGTGTGTGTGTGTGTGTGTGTGTGTGTGTGTGTGTGTGTGTGTGTGTGTGTGTGTGTGTGTGTGTGTGTGGGTGAGTGCGTGTGTTAGTGTTAGTGTGTGTGTGTGTCCAGGGATGCAAAATAGCCGCCAAACGGCGAAAAAATCGCCGTTTTTACTTTTTGAAATCGCCGTTTTTCATGCACAATCGCCGAAAAAAAAGAAGAGGAAAAATGTAAACCGAGCATGCCTCTCGGTGTTTATTGTTTATTCTCAAGCGGGCGAATCCGAAAGCCGTATTCTTAAACGGGCGAAGCTGTAAACCGTTTGTCATTTCCAAACACGTGAGCGCGGGCGCGTTAACTTGTGCCTTCCCGAAAAATGGCTTCGTGCATGAAGTTCGTTGAACGCGGGTTTGAAAAGAAAATCAAGGAAAACGCAAAGAACGAGTGGAAATAGGAGTGGTTGGACAGAAACGTCAACGAGCAAAGAGTAGGCGATGTCATCCGCAAAATTGAAAAAGCCGGAAACGCATTTTGTGTGGCGTGTTCGAAACCAGTGGTGTATGGCAGCCGCGGCTTTGTGGCCATTGAAGAACACATTCGACTAATAACTAATTGTGGACACACACATTACCACTTGCAATGCTTAATCAATACTCACAGCATAGACAGTAAGAATGTTTTCATTGTGTGACAAGGTTAAGAGACTATTTTTAAAGTTTTTCTATGACAAAATCCAGATGTTTTTATTTTATGCCAGAGATTGAGTGAGAATTTTTGGCTTCTTCAAAGACAATAAGATCATTAAGGATCTTGTCTTCATTTTGTGCCAGGTGTTGAGTGACAAGCCTTCTTTATGTGCAAGGTGTTTGTTGCGAAAATGTACGCAAGCTATTCAGGTCCATACAAATACCGAGCACCGTCAGGCACCTATGGTCTATTTAATTAGGTGATGCAGCAAGTGCCTATGAATTGTCGGGAAAACCGAAGTATAATTACGTCAAAGTTTTGCTATCAGTTGACGTCATTTTGTTTGTCGTCAAGGAGTTGTCGTATTTCTTGAAGGAGTTTCCTTCAAAGCTTATTCTTTTACTTTCGATGTGATCGTCAGTTTACTTTGTTCATTAGTATTGGGAACATAAGGAGTTAGATTATAAATGAGGTTATTATTAGGTACGAAATTCTTGATCGCTATTTTCGCGAATAGACAAGAGTTTCCATTGGTCTAGGTTAGCTAACAACGCAAAGATGAGTTTCGGTTAGCGATTAAGGAGTCTGCGCAGAGAGAGAAAAGAATAACGATCGAAAAGAAAAGGCAACGGAAAGTGGAAGAAAAGGAGCGAAAGCATGAGAGGACCACAACAACACCGTTCTATGCCCATGCCTAGAAGCAAAACCCATCGCCAAGGGCGAACGAAGTTGGCAAGAGCTTACACAGAGGAGACACCCTATCTTTCACGGAGCGACCAGAGATCTGGCAGTGAGCGACAGCGGTAGCCGGTAACCGTCAGGGTGATGGAATCTTTTCTCGGTAAATATGTTTTTTAGATCCAAGTTGATTTTCCCAAGGTTACCAAGTTAATTTTTATGAGCACTGTATTGGTCACGGTATCACAAGTGTGATCAAATACCAAGATTTTATGTGATCACTGTAGATCAAACGTAATACATTGTATGAACGTTGAGCAGCATGAGGAACGAATGTGGATAATTAATTGTTTATAAAGTGCTGTAATGAATGATATAGTTGGATCTCCATTTGAATAACAAGATGTGTTTTTATCACACAGGTCTCAGGGGAAACGGTTTGTATGATGATAGAATAATTCCCAGTTCTGAGACTTGTCATTATTTCGACAGATATGTTGGTGTTTCGAGTTACGACTACGAGTTTCCAGTTCGAGATCTGAGGGACGAGGTTTTTTTCACGATCAACCCTCTAACTTCGTGCGATGTTTTCCTGATCATCAATGATGAACTTTATATAACCGTTCGACGATAACCAGCCTGGACCACACGACGTTCCGACTGTCAACATCATCACTGCGTATTTTCAAGATGAGTGACTTTTAGAATTAGATCCAGGATATATGAACGATACAGAAATGAAGAATAACCCGTCGACCACGGAACAAGCCAGTAAATAAAAGTTGAATCTATAAATTTACAAATACGTCTTGTGTGTTTTGTGCATGAATCTGCAATAATGGTGTGATAGAATTTTTTTTAGAAACAAAATTCATTCTTGTTCTGATTTATAACGTAAAAGGTGAGGTCTTCGTACCCTCCGAGTACGCAACAGACAGGATCCGCAACATTTGGGGGTACTCGTCCTAGGGATAGTTCCAAGACATTCTTGTTTTTGGGATTATTTCCAAAGACACGAGCCAAAATTCTAAATTTTTTAGTTGGGTATCACACCATTGTGCAGGTTTGTCACAAAACTCATTCGGAGGTCTGGCTATGGTAATTCATTTTTGTATTTGTACATTTTGCACGACTGCATGTGCATGAATAGATCAGTTGGATAGGTACGTTGTAACACGTAGATTTTGTTTCACATACGAACTGTCAGTATTTGTGAATACAGTAGGTGATACCAGTAGAAGTGTATGAGTGAAAGAATTGTGATTGGTTTCCTTGGGAAAATTATCTTGGACGCGAGGTAGGTTTTCTTGAGATAGCCAATTTACGAATTCCAAAAGAAAAGGGAAACATTGTAAACCGAACTGAAACATCAACATATATTCTTTTGTGCGAAGGCACTATTCCATTTTAGTCAAGCAATACTTGAATGTAAACGCACGCTTGGACTAAAATCGTCCATGACTTTGTATTTCTTGGTGGCATAAGAAATATAGTTGTCATAGATTAAAGTAAAGTAATTCAACTCAGGGAAGCTGAGTTTTGAATGAAGATTTACCGGAACTATTGTAAGAAGTGCAGTAGGGTCTGATGAGAGTTTTGATGATAGGTAGAGAATTAGCATGGTATTGCTGAACCTATAAAACTCGAGTTTACCTAGTAAAGCTTAACTGGATGGATAGACATATAAAAGCATTATGGTTGTTTTTGTCTAGGTTCTGAAAGTCAGAATTGTAAAATCCAGTTAGCCGATTTCCAATTTCGAAAGTCGATATTGGTTTAGTATAGTTGGGTCAATGTGACACTATACTGAGACTAGGTAAGGAAAATAATCTTGTTGTGATAGATTATTTTAGTGAAGCTGGTGTGTTTCCTGAGTCAGTAGTGACTAGGTTTTGTGCTATTGAATTAGTGTCAAGGTCACTCGGAAGCCAGATCACGTTGTGGTGATTGTGTTATCAGTTGTTATAACCCTTCACAAGGAAGTTTGATATAGCAGTTAACTCGGGAGTCGAGTAGGTCTAGGTTAAAGACATAACTACTATAGTCAGTCGGTGTTCTAATCTGGTAGTGATTAGAGGTGTGCTCTTATATTCCTTACTTTTGTATACCAGGGTTACGTGTAGACAAATTAGGATTGAGGAACTGAGTCTTTAGTGTATTTTGGCAAAATAACTGAGACTAGTTGTTGCACCGACAAGTTAAGAAAATGCCGAGACGGCAGGTTATGGAGGCGGATTCTCCGCTGTTGGCATTCAAGCAGGATGGGATTATCCTGGGTCTGTCAGGTATAGAGTTGGCAGACTATATCGAAAAGCGACGTCTGGAAGAGATAAATCGAGAGGAAAAGAAACTCGAAGAGGAAAGAAGGGCGCGAGAAAGACGTGAAGAGATAGAAACGCAACAAGAATTCGAACTGAGGAAAATGCGGGAAATGGTTGACCTAGGTTTAAATCAGAATGTAAACCAAAATAACCAGTACATGCCCAGAGAGTCAAGTAGCAAGATACATATCAATCTGCCAATTTTGGATGACAAAGATGATATAGAAGCCTACTTCAAACAGTTTGAACGCATTGCAAAACTATCAGATTGGGATGAAGATGAGTGGGCAATTCGATTGTCAGGGCAATTGCGAGGTCAAGCACGCCAGGTGTACATCGAATTGTCTGATGAGGAGTCAGTAAACTATGATGAGGTGAAAACAGCGATCTTGCAGCGTTTTCAGCTGACTGCTGAATCTTACAGGAAGAGATTCAAAGAGGTTAAGTGGGAAAAGGAAGAGAGCATCAAAGAATGCCGAAAACGCATGAAAACCTATCTAGATAGATGGAAGGAGTTGTCCGAAAAGGAAGGGAAGTCGGGTGACTTGGAGGATTTAATTCTCACAGACAAACTGTTGGATGTCCTAACTCCGGACCAAAACAGATTCGTTAGGGAAAGAAATCCAACTAACATCGATGATGTTGTGAAACATGTGCAAACATACATAGATGCACGTGATGCCGGGGGACGCATGCCACCGCGACAGTCACAGGGGGGCGAGCGTAGGTTTGACAATAAGCCGCGTAATGGACCACCTCCAACCGGGGGTAACGCACAGTCAGACAATAGGCAGCCACACAAGGGCAATAACTTTGGACAGAGGTCGGGGGGTAATCCAAACAGGCAAACAGGGAATAGACCACCACCCAACACGAAGGGGTGCTTCAGATGTGGGGGGCCGCACATGATGCGTGATTGTCCCAAAAGATTGGGTGGGCCAAGACCCAGCAGTAATTATGCATCAACATTACTAGCTGCAGTTCGAACGTCAGGTGACGAGGTCACATGCCAATGTCGTAAGGGCGATGCATACGATCCAAATTGTAGAGTACAGGTAGAGGGAAAGGACGCAAGTGGTATCCGTGACACGGGCGCAACTTGTATAGTGGTGAACTCTTCACTAGTGCCGCCGGAGTGTTATACGGGCGAACACCAGAACATAACCCTAGCAGATATGCGTCAGAGAAAAATGCCGATAGCGGTTGTACAAATGGACACACCGTTTTTCTCGGGAGTCACACGCGTGTTGGTGGCAAAAGCTTTGTGTCACCAAGTTCTGATCGGTAATATCCGAAAAGATATGGATAAAAATGAGGTCAGTGTACCTATTTTCCCAATTGCAAAACGGGAGGCAGAGCCACAATTGTGTGCGCCTGTACAGACTCGGAACCAGGAAAACCAGAAGGCGGAGAAAAAACCCTGGGTTCCGAAACAAATCGATCTCGGTCAGATTCGGCCAGAGGATTTGTCTAGAGAGCAAAAGACAGACCCCTCTCTAGCGAAAATCCGCGATCGGGTTGCCAAGGGGGCAAAAGACGGCACTCATTACGAGTGGAAAAAGGATATCCTTTATAGGATATACATGGACAACGGCAGTCCATGCAAACAAGTGGTTGTCCCAGAATGTTTTAGAACGGACGTTCTAAAATTAGCACACGACACACCTATGGCCGGGCATCAAGGCGTGCGTCGCACCAGAGACAGAATTTGGCGCGATTTTTATTGGCCAGGGATTTGTGGTGACGTCAAACGGTATTGCGCGTCATGTGATGCGTGTCAACGCAGCTCGCGGAAGGGGGCTACAAGGAAAGTGCCTATGAAAAGCATGCCGCTGATAGGGACACCGTTTGAACGAGTGGGAGTCGATATCGTAGGGCCCATCATACCCGCATCTAACCGAGGGCACAAATACATATTGACTATGGTAGACTACGCTACACGGTACGTAGAGGCTACACCACTCAAAGACATTAGAACAGAAACAGTGAGTGAAGCTTTGTGGGTCATGTGGACAAAAGTGGGCATTCCTCGGGAGGTACTGACCGATAGGGGTAGCCAGTTCACAAGCGAGGTTATGGAAGAGGTAAACAAACTTCTGAACATCAAAGGCATCCATACTACACCGTGGCATCCTCAGACAAACGGGTTGACTGAAAAATTCAACTCTACGCTCAAACACATGATGAAAAAACTTTGCCAAGAGCAACCAAAAGACTGGGACAAGTTTCTCCCTGCGCTACTGTTCGCGTACAGGGAAGTCCCACAAGAAAGTCTGAAATTCTCACCATTTGAACTGCTGTATGGCAGAGAAGTCAGAGGTCCCATGCAAGTTCTACGTCAAGTATGGACAAATGAGGACACAGCAGATGAGACACGCTCCACTGTCAGTCATATTGTTGATCTCACAAACAAAATCGAGAAGACTTGCGAGATTGCCAAGAACAATCTCAGCAAGGCTGCTCTCAAGTACACAAAGGCGTACAACAAAAAGACAAAAGAAAGAAGTCTAGCGGTTGGAGACAAAGTGTTGCTTTTGTTGCCTGAGAAGCACAATAAATTGCAGCTGACATGGAAGGGTCCGTACCCAGTGATAGAGAAAGTCGGTAGTTGCAACTACAGGGTGAAAATCAAGGGACGTGACAAGCTGCTACATGCAAATCTGCTGAAGTTGTATGTAGAACGCGAGTCAGAGTCCAAAGAGAACAGGTCCGAGCAAACTAAAGCAAAGGCTATAGTGGAAGTTCCGGAAATAGTGGCGGTGGTGGTGGATGATGTGCATGATGATGAAATGGGTGAGTTGGGGATAGACCGATTTCCCATGCTTTCCCTAAAACCAAAAGAAGGTCCCAAAGATGTAAACATCAATCCAGACCTAGAACCACAGAGACAAGCAGAAATACAAGCACTTTGTGACAGGAAGGTCAAAGCACTCAAAGACATACCTGGGAAATGTGTCATCGAAGAGTGTGAGTTCAAACTGACATCACAAGAACCTGTGCATGTAAAACAGTACAAGCTACCCTTTTCACAAGTAGAAATTTTGAAGAAGGAGGTCAATGACATGCTGAAGTTAGGTGTCATAGAACCTAGCATTTCACCATACAACAGTCCGATTGTATTAGTGAAAAAGAAGGATGGGTCAATTCGATTCTGTATTGACTACAGACAGCTGAATCGTGAAGTAGTGTTCGATTCTGAGCCTATCCCAGACGTACCCTTGATCTTTGCAAAATTGCAGAAAGGGAGCTATTTGTCAAAGATTGACTTAACAAAGGGGTATTGGCAAATTCCCATCAAGGAAGAAGACAAAGAAAAAACTGCTTTTAGCACACCACTTGGGCAATTCCAGTTCGCCTACTTACCGTTCGGAGTGAAGACAGCCAGCATGATCTTTACTCGCATGATGCGGAAGCTCTTAGAACCGCTAGGACGTGATGATGTCGAGCATTTCATAGACGACATCATTATCGCGACAGAAACGTGGGAGCAGCACGTAGAGGCGGTAGAAGCAGTTCTGTCTAGACTGGAAGAGGTATGCTTGACTGCAAAGCCATCAAAGTGTTACTTTGGCTACGCAGAGCTGGACTACTTGGGACACCACGTAGGGCAAGGCATGACCAAACCAGATGACGAAAAGACCGAGAAAATCAGGAGCGCAAAAAGACCTGAAACCAAAAAGGAAGTCAGGGCTTTCTTAGGACTGGCAGGATTCTACAGAAAGTATGTCAGTGACTATGCCAATCTCAGTGCACCGCTGACGGACTTGACAAAGAAAGGTCTACCTGAAAGGGTAGTGTGGAACGAAGAGTGCGAGGAAGCCTTCACGAAGCTCAAACAAAGTCTGGTATGCAAGCCAGTGCTGCTACTGCCAGATATCGACAAACCGTACACAGTGAGGAGTGACGCGTCCGATATCGCCATAGGCGCGGTACTTCTACAGGACCAAGGTCAAGGACTTCAACCAGTGGCGTACGCAAGCAGGAAGTTGAACAAGGCAGAACGTAACTACTCGGTCATTGAGAAGGAATGTTTGGGAGTAGTATGGTCGATCAAGAAATTTGAACAATACTTGTACTCGGTACATTTCACTCTGGAGACCGACCACCAACCACTCACATACCTGCAGAAGACCAAGACAGAGAATGGACGTCTCATGAGATGGGCACTCCAGTTACAACAGTACTCCTTTACTGTTAAAATCATCCGAGGGGTTGATAACGTTGGGGCCGACTATTTGAGCAGACTGAATAACTAGGTTTAGCTTAAACATGAATGTTTCAGCTCAAGAGGAGGGGCGTATGTTGCGAAAATGTACGCAAGCTATTCAGGTCCATACAAATACCGAGCACCGTCAGGCACCTATGGTCTATTTAATTAGGTGATGCAGCAAGTGCCTATGAATTGTCGGGAAAACCGAAGTATAATTACGTCAAAGTTTTGCTATCAGTTGACGTCATTTTGTTTGTCGTCAAGGAGTTGTCGTATTTCTTGAAGGAGTTTCCTTCAAAGCTTATTCTTTTACTTTCGATGTGATCGTCAGTTTACTTTGTTCATTAGTATTGGGAACATAAGGAGTTAGATTATAAATGAGGTTATTATTAGGTACGAAATTCTTGATCGCTATTTTCGCGAATAGACAAGAGTTTCCATTGGTCTAGGTTAGCTAACAACGCAAAGATGAGTTTCGGTTAGCGATTAAGGAGTCTGCGCAGAGAGAGAAAAGAATAACGATCGAAAAGAAAAGGCAACGGAAAGTGGAAGAAAAGGAGCGAAAGCATGAGAGGACCACAACAACACCGTTCTATGCCCATGCCTAGAAGCAAAACCCATCGCCAAGGGCGAACGAAGTTGGCAAGAGCTTACACAGAGGAGACACCCTATCTTTCACGGAGCGACCAGAGATCTGGCAGTGAGCGACAGCGGTAGCCGGTAACCGTCAGGGTGATGGAATCTTTTCTCGGTAAATATGTTTTTTAGATCCAAGTTGATTTTCCCAAGGTTACCAAGTTAATTTTTATGAGCACTGTATTGGTCACGGTATCACAAGTGTGATCAAATACCAAGATTTTATGTGATCACTGTAGATCAAACGTAATACATTGTATGAACGTTGAGCAGCATGAGGAACGAATGTGGATAATTAATTGTTTATAAAGTGCTGTAATGAATGATATAGTTGGATCTCCATTTGAATAACAAGATGTGTTTTTATCACACAGGTCTCAGGGGAAACGGTTTGTATGATGATAGAATAATTCCCAGTTCTGAGACTTGTCATTATTTCGACAGATATGTTGGTGTTTCGAGTTACGACTACGAGTTTCCAGTTCGAGATCTGAGGGACGAGGTTTTTTTCACGATCAACCCTCTAACTTCGTGCGATGTTTTCCTGATCATCAATGATGAACTTTATATAACCGTTCGACGATAACCAGCCTGGACCACACGACGTTCCGACTGTCAACATCATCACTGCGTATTTTCAAGATGAGTGACTTTTAGAATTAGATCCAGGATATATGAACGATACAGAAATGAAGAATAACCCGTCGACCACGGAACAAGCCAGTAAATAAAAGTTGAATCTATAAATTTACAAATACGTCTTGTGTGTTTTGTGCATGAATCTGCAATAATGGTGTGATAGAATTTTTTTTAGAAACAAAATTCATTCTTGTTCTGATTTATAACGTAAAAGGTGAGGTCTTCGTACCCTCCGAGTACGCAACAGACAGGATCCGCAACAGTGTTGAGTGACAATGTTTAGATTTTTCACAGACAATAAGTCCAGATGCCTTCAAGCTCATTTGTGCCAAGAGTTTAGAGAAGGTGTTTAGTGGCTTCAGTGACAGTAAGGATATAAGATCTGCATTGTGTGTCAGGGATTTGAGACTATGACTGCTAAGACACAACCATTTTTTTAATTGTCTGTCAGAGACAAAGTTTTAAAGTTTCAAATACATCCAAAGCAAAGGGATTTTTACAGTTGCCATTACAGACTTTGTGACTTGCCAATGTCATCTTGTCAGTGCCATGGATTGATACAGCTTGCAGACAGAGTGAGTCAACATATCTCTGTCTCCCTGTCCCTCTCTCTCCAAGTAATGTCATGTGGCTGCTTTATACAAGTATATGATTGTCCATATTTTCAATGATCAGAAGACAGAACACTCTAGTCTAATGACTGTTCATTTGGTAAAAA